>NW_024038404.1:0-40192 GCF_016077235.1 Cyprinodon tularosa | reverse complement strand
ATAGAAAACTTTGTATCAATTTGACTGTATGATCTGGTTGAACTGTAAAGTGCCTTGAGATGACATGTGTTGTGAATTTGGCGCTATATAAATAAACTGAATTGAATTGAATTGATGGTAGCCTGGACACCGGCGTTAAGGCAGGCAGGGGGAAGAATACCGTCACCCGGTCATGTTCTTTAGCTGCGTCCCCGGCCACCAGGTTTCCTGGACCAGCCCTGGATCTCACGGCTCAGTTCCAATGACCGGCCCGGTCCAGTCAGCGGCCCTTGCAGCCCCCAACCCCACCCCTCCGAAAAAAAGTGTCCCAAATCTGGTCACTATAAGTGTGAAAGTAACATATTAGTGGCTAGCTTCCAGCCATGGCATCCTGCACAAGCATTGGGGGGGTTGATTCGTTCATGTGTCAGGATACGCGCACAGGAGGGAGGGACAAGCAGACGACCATGATCGACGTGTCATGGAACCAATCATGTACCACGGACTGTGTATTGTTATTGGTTGGGGTTATTCATTGATTTCTCACTGTAACGGGGACCATTTATTTTAGTTTCAATGAACGCGACGTGTGAAGATGATTCAATTCAATTCAGTTTATTTATATAGCGCCAAATTCACAACACATGTCATCTCAAGGCACTTTACAGTTCAACCAGATCATACAGTCAAATTGATACAAAGTTTTCTATCTAAGGAAAACCAGTTGATTGCATTGACTCATTGACTCAAATACAACCCCTCACACTAAGCATGCTTGTAGCGACATTGGAGAGGAAAAACTCAATTTTAACAGGAAGAAACCTCCAGCAGAACCAGGCTCAGTGTGAGCGGCCATCTGTTGAGGCCGACTGGGGTTCTATGTATTCGTCCGACTCGCTCTTTCTGTTTTATTATTTTTATTCTTTCTGTTTTATTGGTAGATTTATGCTGTTATGGTTCCGATGCCTTAATTTTTTACAACCATGAAACACTTCTGGACATTAAAACTTCAGTAGATCTACAATTTCGATTTTGGTTCGGGTCCAAGAAACCGAGGCTTTCAGTTCCCTACTGACATCCCGAATGAGCTGCTGAGTTTTCCACATCTGATTGCTGTGCAGGCGGCTCTCCTCGACATGGATGTTATCCTCGTTCTCTGAGTGTAGGACGCCGCTGGATTCACCCCGTTGTTCTGGTGATCTCCAACTCAGGAATGGACGCAGTGGAGTTTTACTATCATCGACGGTTTTGGGATCGAAAGAGGAATGTGCATTATGGAAACCTCAAGCAGTTGAACTACATTTCGTCTTCAACTGTTGCTGCTGCACCGTCAAATATTTGCTTTGTGAGGCTTTCTCTGACTTTTTTCCAGAATAAATTGTAGCTCTTAGAGGCTCGAATACCCTGATTTAGACTCCTGAGAAATACCACAATGCACAGCTGTTCTGGATCATATTCAGACAGGTCCTTAAAGAGAACAGACTTCAGTTATTAAGCATCTGCGGCCATCAAATTATTCTTTGGATTGTCTTCCTACTCGTCTGATAAAGGACATTTTTCTTACTTCCAGCCATTTTATTTTAACTGTGATAAATGCCTCATTGCAGTCTGGTCGTGTCCCATCAATACTTAAACATGCTGTGGTTAAACCCCTTCTTAAAAAACCCAATCTAGCACTGCATGAAAAGTGGGATTTTCGTCAATATGCGGCACTGTAGATTGTCGTGGAACTTCAGGTTAGCGGCAGTTTGCGGCAATTTGCAGGCTTCGCCGAAAACCCCCGTAAATTGTCAGAAATTGACGTGGACTTTGTTAGGCAGTGTTCCCCCCATGCCTCCCCCCCATGGAATTCTAGGGGAGGCTTTAACATGTAAATGAACATGCTGTGAGCTATACAAATGCAAATCAGGGTTGCAGGGGGGGTTTTACTCCAAGTGACATTTTTCTAAAAGGTAAGAAAATCTCTGATACAAAGAGATCAGGCTCAGTATAGCCTCTTACATTTTAGCTTGAATTGATTTATTTAATTAAAGTATAGAGACCAAAACAGATCTTTAGCTGACAGAGCAATACATTTAGAGCAGTAATTATTTAAAAAAAATAATTTGCATTTAAGATAAAAAAAAAATACGTTGTCTGTCAATATGCTCAATTCACAATTACTTAAGTGGAAAAGTTTCAAGAAATGAGTCTGAGATGATTCACTTTATAACATGGTGCATTATCCTGTTGGAAGTAGCCATCAGAAGATTGGTACACTGTGGTCATAAGGTCCGGCCAGGTCAAGATCCGCAATTGCAATCGCACCAAACAGGAAAAAGAACATCGACAAATTCCGGTTCGTCAAATTAAAATATAGCAGCAACAGATCGGTGACTAGAAATTATAGCACAATTCTTATATATTAAAAAAAAAAAAAACTAACACCGTTTATTTAAATGATTGGATCCAAACTATTGGTTATTCACCAACGAGGAAGCTGATTTCTCATCTCCATCAAAATATTTATTTTATACAGAGGGACTTAAACTTTAATCAAATCCATTCAAAAGAAACTTCTTATTACAGGAATGAAAAGAGATGTTTGGGAGAAGAGAACAAGTTCATTAAAAAAAAGCAGTTTTGAATTATCCTTATCCCCGTTACAAAAATCTACAAAAATATAAATATATATTTGGGCAGAAACTGAACATATGCTGGATGATGGTGGGATTTTTTTAATATGTCATATTAAATTAAGCGCTCACAGGGTTCATACAGGAATGAGTGACTCTAATTTAATGCTATTAGAAATGATTTTAATGCCATCAACAAGAACCATGTACACAAGTTATTAGTGTACATGAAATATGAAGGAGCTGTAAGCAGAGTTCCATGACTCCTGTATGTATGTAAACACACACACACACACACACACATATATACGTATATATATCCTCTAGCTTTTTCTCCGCTTGGAGCGATATAATATATCTAACGAAATTGTTTTTATAAGCAGTTTTTATTAAAGAATTATAAATACTTCGATAAACATATTTAAATAATTTTAGTGCCAATTAAGGCCTTTGTTTTAAAAAAATGAATGATTTTTTAATTATTTTTATTGATCCGCGGAAACCCTGGTTCATCTCGCGCATGCTCTTTACGATCTCCAAGATCTCCAGCCACAGTGGAGGATGTATGCTTTGCTTTGTGCAGGCGGTCTGGAGCGTCTGGGTTTCGGGGTAAAACTCCTCTTGGACGCGATGGCGACTCTGCATCGAACAAGACGAACTCAAAGAAGAGATGCTAGCGGTAAATATATGTTCGATTACTGCCTGCTAGGCTAAAAGCAGCCTAGCCTAAAGCTACGGCTAATAACAGCCTAGCCTAAAGCTACGGCTAATAGTAGCCTTGCAAGAACAAGCTTTATTAAAGTGTATTTTTTTTGTGATTCACAGGAAGCAGTACGCCGTCTTCACAACTCTGAGACTAATTGCAGGCGCTATGAACCGGAGCAAGGGTATTGTGTGTAAGTGACTTGTTTTAATGTTTTCTCCTTCCTTGTTACTGTGACTTGCGTTAGATTTTTTATTCATACCACTCTCATTTAATTGTTTTCCAGCTGCCTGTAAGACGTATTTTCAGACGGTACGCAGGAGCTTCAGATATACGCAGCCAGCCAACACGCTGTGTGCGGAGGCAATCTGCTCGGAGTCGGGCCAGAAGAAAGAGGGTAAGACTTTATTTGGTGACTATTTTTCAGGTGCATTGATAGATGTGTTGTGTCCATACGCAGTGCGCTGATTCATTGTTTTTTTTTTCAGCTGCTGAAAGCGAGGCAGAGTGTGCTAGCAGATGAGGAAGTGGAACTCTGGAAGTCCGCCACCGTCGGCCTCATGTCCGACGAAGAAGATGGCGTCGTTGGCGGTGTCTCTGGATGGATTGTACGGTCGCCGCCATTTCGTAGGCCGGATCTCACTGAACTCTGTGTTAAGCTGCAGTCCCGGTTAGAAGCGATGCCGAAGTACAGGGCCACGCACAGTAGGCGTCTGCACATCGGACCTGCCTCGGAGGGAATGCTGCCAGTTACCTCCAACCCCGAGGAAGCAAACGGACCGTTCACGGACTTTTAATTTTTAGAAACGCATGTGTTTGGATACGCGTTGTATATAGTTGTGTGTGTGTGTTTCAATAAAGCTCTTTCTTTGCAAAAACAGCTTCCTGGCAAATGTTCATTTCCTGTATAAATTCATTCATGTCCTTGATGGTAGCCTAATAATTGTGTAGTAGTGTAGGATAACATAAATACACGCCATATGAATGAATAAATATATGAATGAATATATATATATATATATATATATATATATATATATATATATATATATATATATATATATATATATATATATGAATAAATATATATATGTAAATTTATATGTAAATATATATATATATGCCAACCAATCACGAGCGATTTTACTTGTTTAAAAAGAAGTGGTTCCGTCCAATACTCAGTAAGAAAATTAAAGCCTGGCGTGGCCACGTGTGGTTTTGCTGCCAATCACGAGCGATTTCACTTGTTTGAGAATAGTGGTTTCAGCCAATACTGAGAAGGTTATTCAAGCCAGACCTGGCCAGCCGCGCGGGTTTGCTGCATTCATATGCTAATTAGGGCCATTAGTACAGCTGATCGCTCTCCACATACGTCAGAGTCCGTTTCCGACAATTTGTGGCACGACAAACGCGGACAAGCACGGGTTGCAAATTGTCGGAAACTGACGAAAATCAGGCAGATCTGCGGGAGTTTACGGGGACGAAAATCTCACTTTTCATGCAGTGTAGACTCAAGCGTACTAGCAAATTTTAGACCAGTCTATGTTGAAATAATCAAGTATTACTGACAGTTCCTCGGACTCGACTTAGAGGAACGGAGATCGGGCCTTCTCTGTTGTTGCTCCAATTCTGTGGAACTACCTCTTCCAATTAAATCTGCCCACAGCCTGGATCATTTTAAATCGCTTCTTAAAACTTATTTATATTCTTCGGCTTTTAATTGAAGCAGTGTTTCAAATTCTGTTTTGTTAATTGGTGTTGTTGTCTTTCCTGTAAAGCACTTTGGTGCAGTTTTATACCTGTTTTTAAAGTACTATATAAATAAATTTGACATTGACATTTGACATATTTCACTGCTTGCTAAGAGGCTGTGGGGAGAACTTTAAGCCACATGTTAAAAATGTGCCAGAAAAGATCTACTGCATCTTTAAGCATTATTTTGATTTAGGTAATGAGCTTTACTTTGGTAACCATAGAACCCGGAAGTATAGAAAAAGTCTGAAAAGATTCACGGTTAAATAAGTAAAAAGCCACAGATAAAAGGGTTAAACTTCAAGTTTTAGCTTCCGTCAATTGGTTTGAAATTTAATGTGAAATACATTTTTTATTATCTGAATGTTTGTAATCTTGGAAACGCTAACAAAAGACAATGTAATGAGCTGTGTAACAGTCAAAATGTAATGGCAACATGGTTTCTACTTAGCTCTTTGGTCGGTTGATGACATGGACAGCACATTAAATAATTTAACCACCAGTTCTGGCCTTCTCAGTATTGACTGGATGCTACACCTACTATGTACGGTAGCATTAGTAAGCTCTTGATATATTTTTCCTCATCGGGAAAATATGAATTTGTACAGACTTCATTTGTAGAGGATTTTAAGTCAAAATTTTATGGCTTGATATTTCTATGCAGATTACAAAAAACACATGCAACTATACTGGAGTGCACTTCTACCTGGATGTGTTCAGCATGTTTCTGGCTGTGAGAGGGTCTGTGAGATTTACTGGAGGTGTTGTGCTTTATACAGCTGAACAAAATCAGATTTTAAGCCCTGCACGCTTGGAGACATGGGGGCAGCTATGCAATTTGTGGAAACTGCCTTCATGTGAGAATGCCAACCAGATCTCAGACACGACATGCCACTGAGGTCCTGTGAAAATGCAATCAATCAGTTCCTAGAGAGATCATGCAATTCATTTCAACCTGAAAAATCTTAGAATTGATCTAAGCCAATTGGATGAGACCAAGATCCTCATTTATTTACCCTCAATTAAAAAAAAACCCAAACTTTTTATTTTTGTGGTGTTTTGATCAGATGAAACATTAAATAAAATTACATTTTTAGTATAATTTTGCTTTTTTTAATAGTAGTACAGTGGGTTTCTCTGAATAATCCATTAACAAATTAAAAAATAGAAAGCTGAACTGAAAGAGAGTGAAAATGCAGAGTAGAGTGTTTTCATGACAACAGCAAGATCAAATAACGGTCTTTGTCTCTTTTCTCCTGGTCGTGCCCCTTCTCTTCTCACTGAGCCCTTAGGGTTTTAGCTCGACATGTGGGGGAGGTCAGTTTTAATTCCTGTAAGCCTGGCTCCATGGTAGGGCTGGGCGATATGGAAAAAAAACTATATCACGATATGGATTATTTTATATCACGATAACGATATATATCACGATATACCACAACTGATCTTGCATTTTATGTTTTCATAGTCCGTCAGATGGACAGGGTTGAAAAAAATCTTTCATCGCCTATTTTTTACCCATCATCTTGTTTCCTAATATGAGAATCCCAACCCCAAACCAAGAACACCAGTTATGCAATTTGCGGCCATGACAGTGAACAGTATAGAATCTTGGCTATTGCGCTGCAGTAATTAATCATTTAATATTCGTTTGTTATTGACATTTTATAAAATTCCAAGGCCAGGTTTTTCTCTTGTCTTTCACTTACCTTGTTTTCCACTAGGAGGGTCCAGTCCTTGATGAAATGGATGGTGAGACTCATATAAGGCTGTGTTGCTCTACTCATCCACATGTCCGTAGTCAACGCATAATGCGTCGCACTGCGTACCTCTCTCTCCACTTCAGCCCGACAACTAGCATATAAGCCAGGCAGCTCCACTTTCCTGAAATGTTTTCGACTAGGCAAACATATCTGGGATCGAGTGTACGGACGAGGTCCCGAAAGCTGTCTTTCTCGACTATGTAAACGGGGGCCATGCCTTTACAGATATAGCGAAATAGCACCTGTGATCTGCTTGTGTCGCTGAGACGTCTTCTCATATTGTGATCCTTGGGCGAATGCTTCCTTAAGCTTCGGCTGTGAGAATTTCTTTCCAGTGCTTCCTGTATTTTCATCCCTTGTTTGTTTTGATCGGAGTGGTTGTAGTTTCCCGTCTTCTTGTTCATGATTTTTCTTCAGGTGGTAAAAGAGGCCGGAAGTATTTGCATCAGCCGCTGGAACGGCTTTGCTGCACAGTTTACATATCGGTTGTGTTTGTTCTTTATCAGATGGCTGAAATCCGAAATATAACCAAACAACCGAGCTGCCTCCCCTTTTGGGCAAAAGTGGTGTTTGTTGTGTCTGTGACCTGGCAACCGTTTCGGACTCTGTAACCGCTGCTGTGGTAACATCTTCTTGGGTGTCCCATCATTAATTTTTTTTCAAGCCAGAAAGAAATTTCGCGGGCTCTCTCCGTCAGTAATGTCGTATGGTGCAAAGCCGCGTGACGTAAAGCGGTGTAGTGTCGCAAAACCACGTTCTCTACACATTATCTTTTTATTCTCTTTTTTTTTCGTTATATACACTTAGAGTTTGCATAGCAAAAACGCAAAATGTTATATTAACAAATTATATTAAAATGTATATTAGCAGTAATAATAATAATAAAGAAGTTTATCACGATAGAAAAAATAGAGGAGAAAGGTCACGATAGACATGTTTCTCTCGTCCTCACGATATATATCGCCATATCGCCCAGCTCTACTCCATGGTGAAGACCAGTTTAAAGTTCTGCAGTTTTTCTGGTACCATAACTTGTCTCTGTCCCTCTCAACCACTGAGCTTGCTGTCTCCATCTGAGTCTAACTGTCTAATGACAGTTGTTCACTGTTCACTTCCTGATTGGATTAACTGAGTGTGCAGCTGTTCAGAGGATCTCCATCTGAAGTTAAGTTATTTTCTCTGTGATATCTCTGTATCTAAGTAACTCTAACTGACTACTTTAAAACATAGCACCTTCTGCTGCACTTTTCTACTGAGCACTTGTCAGTTTCACACTGTTTTATTTCTGATAGCAAGGAGTAGCTAGCCTAGGCTAGCGCTAGCTTAGCATTGCTATGGCTTCTCTCTCTCCCTCCCTTGACTCTTTTCCAACTCTTCCTTCTTCCTCTCCTCTCTCCTGCTCTCTGTGTCAGATGTTCAGTTATTCCTCTGCCTCCTTTAGTGATAATGGGATGTGTAATAAGTGTAGTATTTTTGTAGCTTTGTAGGCGAGGGTGTCAGAGTTAGAATCCAGGCTTCAGGCTGTTGAACATCCAGGAGTTAAAGTAGGCCCCCCACGTAGCTGTCCTCCAAAAGTGCCTGAGCAGCCAGGCGATTGGGTAACTGTACGCAGAAAGCGTAGTCGTGGATCTCTGCCCACTGGTCACCACCAACCCGTTCACGTTTCTAACCGGTTTTCCCCACTCAGTGACACACCCACTGAGAAGCCCACTCTGGTGATTGGCAGCTCCATAGTCAGAAACGTGGCATTAGAGACACCAGGGACCATAGTCAAATGTTTGCCGGGGGCCAGAACGGGCGACATCAAATCCTACCTGAAACTACTGGCTAACGATAAGATAAGGTTAAATACAGTAAGATTGTTATTCACGCTGGTGGTAATGACACCCGGTTACGCCGATCGGAGGTCACTAAAATTAGTGTGGCTTTGGTGTGTAAGTTTGCCAAAAAAATGTCGGACTCCGTAATTTTCTCTGGTCCCCTCCCTGATCTGACCAGTGATGACATGTTTAGCCGCATGTCGTCATTCAACCGCTGGTTGTCTAGGTGGTGTCCTGAAAACAACGTGGGCTACATTAATAATTGGCAATCCTTTTGGGGAAAGCCTGGTCTGATTCGGAGAGACAGCATCCATCCCACTTTGGATGGTGCAGCTCTTCTTTCTAGGAATCTGGCCACATTTATTAGTCCTCCAAAACCCTGACCACCCAGGGTGCAGACCAGGAAGCAGAGTTGTAGTTTAACACACATCTCTGCAGCTTCTCTACTGTTACCCACTCTTTACTCCATCCAGACAGTGTCTTGCCCACGACCAAAATCTAATAAATTAGCAAAGATTCCCAAAGGAGTAAATCATGATAATCTAATTAAAATCAAAATAACTCCTATTGGGGAAAAAGTTAAAACAATTAAATGCGGTCTGTTTAACATAAGATCGCTTTCCTCTAAAAGTCTACTAGTTAATGACTTGATTTGTGATAATCACATTGACTTGTTTTGCCTTACAGAAAACTGGCTGCAGCAAGAGGATTATGTGAGCATAAATGAGGCAACTCCTTCAAGCTATTTAAATTTTCACATCCCCAGAAGTTCTGGGCGAGGAGGAGGAGTAGCAACAATCTTCCAGTCTGACTTACTGATTACTCCCAAAACAATTAATACCTACAACTCTTTTGAACATTTAACCCTTAATTTCCCTGATCCAAATTTCAAGGCAAGAAAACCTCTTCTTTTTGTAACTTTGTATCGTCCACCAGGTCCTTACTCTGAATTTTTAGATGAGTTTTCAGAGTTCCTTTCTGATTTGGTATTAAATACTGACAGGGTCATCATAGTGGGAGATTTTAACATCCATGCTGACATTGAAGGCGATAGCTTAAGAGCAGCCTTTAATGCTATCTTAGACAGTATTGGCTTTGTTCAAAATGTGAATAGTCCCACGCATTCTCATCTTCATACTTTGGATCTTGTGCTGACATACGGCATAGAATGTGAAGAAATAACAGTATTTCCTCACAACCCTGTCCTCTCTGACCACTTTCCAATAACCTTCAGGATTACTTTAACAGAGTTCTCCTCCCCCAAAAGAAGGTTCAATTTTAGTAGATCTTTATCAGATAGTGCAGTTATAAATTTTAAAGAATCTGCTTCACTTTCTCTCTCATCTGTGTCACTGAGCAGTGCTGCAGAGTGCAAAAGCTTAGCTTATTCCCCTTCACAGGTTGATGATTTTGTTGATGGGGTTGCTAGTTCTCTGCGTATTGCCTTAGACAACGCAGCTCCTTTGAAAATGAAAACCGTTAAAAATAGAAAGCTTGCTCCTTGGTTTAATGCAGAGCTGCGTACTTTGAAGCAAAATGCTAGGAAACTGGAGAGAAAATATCGCTCCACAGGCCTGCGAGAGTCCTTCCTAGTCTGGAAAAATGGTTTACTGCTGTATAAGAGGACTCTTTGTAAAGCAAGAGCAGCATACTTCTCCTCATTAATAGAGGAGAATAAGAATAATCCTAGATTTCTTTTTAATACAGTTGGAAACTCACCCAGAGCCATAGCTCTGTTGAACCGTCCATTCCACCTGCTCTTAGCAGCAATGATTTTATGGGATTCTTTATAAATAAGATTGATCTTATTAAAAATAGGATCGTAAGCACTCCCCTATCCGCGATTGTACCTGAGGTAGTCATGTAATCTGAACCAGGTTTGGACTGCTTTGATCCAGTTGAACTCTCTGAATTAGCAAAATCATTGTCTTCATCTAAGCCTTCAACTTGTATGTTAGATCCAGTTCCAACCAGGTTATTTAAGGAGGTATTCCCTTTGATCTCCTCCTCCATTTTAGATGTGATTAATCTATCTCTGTTACAGGGATATGTACCTAAAGCTTTTAAGGTTGCTGTAATTAAACCTCTGCTTAAGAAACCGTCTCTTGACCCAGATGACTTGGTCAATTATAGACCTATATCCAATCTTCCTTTCTTATCCAAAATTCTTGAGAAAGTAGTTGCCAAACAAGTTTGCGATCACTTCCACCATAATGAACTTTTTGAAGAGTTTCAGTCTGGCTTTAGAGCTCATCATAGCACTGAAACAGCTCTGGTGAAAGTCACTAATGATATTCTCATGGCCTCAGATAATGGACTTGTATCTGTGCTCGTCCTGTTGGATCTTAGTGCTGCATTTGATACAGTTGACCATAATATTCTTTTAGAAAGACTTGAATATTTTGTTGGAATTAAAGGAACAGCACTAGACTGGTTTAAATCTTATCTATCTGATCGAATTCAGTTTGTTCATGTTAATGATAGATCTTCAACACGCTCAAAGGTTACCTGTGGAGTACCACAGGGATCAGTGCTAGGACCAATTCTCTTTACTTTATACATGCTCCCAATCGGTAGAGTTATTAGACAGCATGGGATTAATTTCCACTGTTACGCTGATGATACCCAGCTATATCTGTCTATAATCCAGATGAAGCTAACCCATTACATAGATTACAGGCATGTCTTGAAGACATAAAAACCTGGATGACTCTTAACTTTCTGCTCCTGAATGCAGACAAAACAGAAGTTATAGTCTTTGGACCAGAGTCTCTGAAAAAGAAACTGATTAGCCAGTCACTTCATTTGGATGGGATTAAACTGATTTCAGATAATAAAGTAAAAAATCTTGGTGTTATTTTTGATCAGGACCTGTCATTTAAATCCCACATCAAAGAGGTTTCTAGAATTTCCTTCTTTCATCTGAGGAACATTACAAAAATTAGAAATATCCTGTCCAGGGGTGATGCTGAGAAACTAGTCCATGCATTTGTTACTTCAAGGCTGGACTATTGTAATTCTTTACTATCAGGAAGTCCACAAACTGTAGTTAAAAGCCTTCAGCTGATCCAAAATGCTGCAGCCAGAGTTCTAATGAAAATTAAAAAGAGAGATCATATCTCGCCTATCCTGGCTTCTCTTCATTGGCTTCCTGTTAAATCAAGAATAGAATTTAAAATCCTCCTTCTCACATATAAAGCCTTAAATGGCCAAGCTCCATCTTATATCAGAGATCTGATTTTTCCTTATGTTCCTAACAGAGCACTTCGCTCTCAATCTGCAGGTTTACTAATCGTTCCTAGAATTTCTAAAAGTAGAATGGGAGGCAGATCTTTTAGTTATCAGGCTCCTCTCCTGTGGAACCAACTACCAGTTTTAGTCCGTGAGGCAGACACCCTGTCTACTTTTAAGGCTAGGCTTAAAACTTTCCTTTTTGATAAAGCTTATAGTTAGGGTGGCTCAGGTTATCCTGAGCTATCTCTATAGTTATGCTGCTATAGGCTTAGACTTTTGGAGGACATAGGGACCCCCATTTCATCATTCTGCTTCATTCTCTCTCTGTTCTCCTATTCTGCAGAATCTGTTAGTTCAATCTCTAACCTTCTGCTCTCTCTGCTTTTCCTCAGAGTAGCTTTGCCTCGTCTGTTCCTGTTTGGCTGTGACGTCATCCTGGAAAGAAACATCAGCTGTGCTGCTTCTATCAACACCCTTGTTTTTAGATGTTGGAGATCGGCCGGTTTTCCAGTGTGGTCCTGTTTCTCTGACCGTGACTGAGTGGATGTGCTCTCTTCGTCCTCTGGCATGGGAGCTGCCTTGGAGCTCGTCTGCCTGGCTGTGTGTTTCCTGGACGGGGCCGCCTTTTACAGCTGCTTTTTGTATCTCTGCTTCTGTCTCCTTGAACCCCAGTCGGCCTCGGCAGATGGCCGCTCACACTGAGCCTGGTTCTGCTGGAGGTTTCTTCCTGTTAAAAGGGAGTTTTTCCTCTCCACTGTCGCTACAAGCATGCTTAGTGTGGGGGATTGTATTTGAGTCAATGAGTCAATGCAATCAACTGGTTTTCCTTAGATAGAAAACTTTGTATCAATTTGACTGTATGATCTGGTTGAACTGTAAAGTGCCTTGAGATGACATGTGTTGTGAATTTGGCGCTATATAAATAAACTGAATTGAATTGAATTGAATTAATGAGTGTAACTGTCTAAGCTTGCTGCAGAAGTCATAGTCACTTACCTGTGTTTCTCCCTCCAGAGTATCAGTGATTGGGTGGTGCACTGACCCCTTCTGCAGCCGCTCTGGTCCACTTATCCTCAGCAGCCACGTCCCATCCTGTTCTAGTTTGTTTTCTGTCATAAAATTTTTTTAAATTTCCCATTGCCTGACTCGCCTTGAATATCGGGTCTTTCTGTTCCGATCATGACACTACGAGGTCAGACCAGAAGTTTCAATCCTACTCTGATAGCATCTGGTTAGACTTCTCTGACATGGATTCGGAAGGCCTGGCTCCAATCCCAGAACAGATACTGTAAATGTGGGAACATGAATCCCTTGCCCAAGATATCGATGACTAACTTAGAGAGGTAGATCGCTATCTTTTAGAGTTGCCCAATCCCTCCACGCAAGAGAAACTGAGGCAGATCCAGAAAACCACTTTAAGAAGTGTTAATTTGTTCATGGAGAGCCTTCAACCCTCCAGTAGAGACCTTTATTCTTCTCTTTGGCAGGCTTTTAGAGAGGAATCCTCGTTGCACACTGACCCAGCCTTTGCGATTTATGGTGCCCTTGGCATTCAGCTGAAAAAGAACAAACTGCCCAAAGAATATTACCATCGGCTGCGAATTGCCTTCAGGGGCGAAATGCTCCTGGTTTTGAGGAAAACCACATCTTTAAATCTCTTTTCCTCCACAATTTATGAGATATGATTCACAATGTATTTCCGAACCAAAACCCTTACCATGCAGGAGATCAAAAAGTATGCACAGATAGCATGCCAGCAAGGTTCTACAGATTCAAGCAGAACCAGAGAGAAGCTTAGGGTTGGAGGGACAAGGTGTTAAGAGAGTGGGTTAAATCCATTTACAAATGAACTGGATCAAACCAGTTCCCATCTCAATAGAAGGGCAGTCGACATTTATCATTTGTAACATTCTTCTCCATAAAACAGGTTGACAGAATCAAATGCAGCCCGAAATCCACTTCTGCCCCAGGAATGGAGAACGCCTCTATTCCAAATGAGACATTTGCATAGTATCATTCAGACTGGGTGTCTGTTAAGACCCAGACAAACTAATTAATAAGGTTGCACTAATTAATAAGGTTGTTATTTTTCATATTTCTAAATTTCTCAGGTTCTAAACTAGATTTTTGTCAATAGCAAGTTACCTTAAAGTAAATTTTTTCATAAACCATTGTTGTGCAAAATGATACCCTGCAGTTAATGAATAAATGATTAACTAGAACTGGAGTTATAGTTAATTATTTAAGTTATTCAAAATCGGAGGTGAAATCAATTTAGTGTTCTTAGTTGAATAATTGTAGCTTTAATCTGCTAACTTACCAGGGTCTATGGCTTCCACCTCTGGATGGTTCCTGGAAAGGCTGTTAAAATCCAGGTATCCACCAATCTAGTGGCCCAGGCTAAGTTATCAGCAGAGCTATTAATTATCAATAAAGAACCTTTTATCTCTGTTTATTCACACTGTTACCAAAGGGGGTGGATCTGACCTGAGTTATATATCGTCCGCTATATGAAACACAGAACTACTACAAGTTAAACAATGACGTCTTTATTCTAATAATTCAGGATTACAGAAATAGAACATCTATGCAAACACTACACTCTAGAAAATAAACCTGAGGTAGATTAAATTACTAGTTTAAAGAACACCAAAAAAAGAATTAAAAAAAGAATAAAACCCTAATAGTCCGTTTAACTGGCTTCTGAGACTGTTTAAGATAGGCCAGATGTTAATACATTCACTAATGTCTGTTGGAATAGCAGCAGGTATAATAACAGTACAATTAATCAACATTAAAATAATACATTCAGCTTCAAATAGTTAAAATGCATTAAACAAACAGCAGCAGAAGTCGTTTTAGCAAAACGGCATCAACAGGGCGGTGTGTGTGTGTGGGGAAGGCCTATAAATGTATGAGAGACCTCCCTCTTCATTTGATGAAAGGGGAGGGGCGTGTCTCACCCATGTGATCAAACACGGTTGAATGTGATAACTCTAAAAACTACTTTAAAGCAGAAGCTGCTGAGGATTTGCGGCTTACGGAAACTGCAGGAGGGGGGGCAGGGCACAGCCCAATTCTCAGACACTCTAGCTGTGGGAGAAACGCAGGTAAGTGACCACAATCATCTGACAGAAGATGATTATCAAAGTGAGTCGCTTACCTGGTTTAACAGTTCAGTCCTAGCCCTGAAAGGGGCGCAATCCACTCGCTGGAGTGTCAACTGACGCTGCGCGTGTAAACCCAGACTGTGCCTGGAGAACTAGCAGGACTTCAATCTGAGTCAGGGGCAAACAGATCAGACAGGAACAGACAGACAGATCAGACAGGAACAGGAATCCAAGAGCTCCAAGGCAGGTTCAGAGTCCAACAGAGTCCAGAAGCATTGCCACACAGACACGCACAGATGCAGAAGACCTCTGATGCAGAAGGGCTCCGATGCAGACGGTCAGGTTCAGTGGTAGTGCGTAATAGAGACAGGATGTGGAACCAGAACTTGATGCCGGAAACTTTAAACTGGTCTCCTCCTTGGAGCCAGGCTACTGGGATAAAAACTGATCCTCCCTGCGTATCAAGCCAAAACCCTGAGGACCCAGCAGGGGAGGAACAGTGAACGATCAGGAGACGAGACAAACACAAAAACCCTCTTTCCACTGGCCGCCAGGATCCAGGACACGAACTTTGAAATAAAACTAAAAAAAGCTCAAAAGACAGACTAACAGAAATCAAATCATGATCTGGTCTGAATGCTCAGGCTGAACTGAATATGAACCAAAGGAAACCTGTGAAAGGAATAAACGATAATTACAGCACGGATGGGATAATGGCAGGTGAAAGAAATAAACAATTAAGTTGCAGAAATCAGGCCAGCTCATGTCACTTCTATAACTTTTGCTGCTTGAAACACCTAAATTTCCTCATTTTGGATTAATAAAGAGATTTTTTAAGCTGTTATATTTTATTCTGTTCTCTACAGAACACCATAACCCTCAGAAGTGGCAAAACTTTACATGATATCCTCTAAAGTTGTCAGAAATAAATGAAGGTTAGATGACTCATCTGAAACCAGCTCACTAAAGGACTGATCATGCATCATGATCATCTGGTCCCTTTTAGATCAGAAAAGGAAGATTTTTAAATTGTCTTTAATGCCTTCAACCACCACAGTCACTCCTGGCTTATACAGTAGCTTAGGTAATCTGACCTTTGTAAATCCTGATACTTTAGAAATAGCAATCACGCTAAATCTACCCATCATTGAAAGAGTTAATGTGTATAAATTATTTTCTTATTGAATGTTGGTTTTTGGAAAGACACAACCGCATCCTCATACCATCCTCATGGAGTCGGATTCTCGCTGTGCAGACACATGCATTTTTGCAGGGCTCTTGCAGTCCTTTGTCGGTTCATCCTTGCACATAGGCTGAGCTAGCCGTCCTACTGCTGGGTTGTTACCCTCCTACAACCTCCTGTACCTCTCCTGGTATACTTATCTGCCTCCTGGTAGCGCTTCCAGCCTCTGGACACTATGCTGACGAACATAGCAAATCTTCTTGCCACAGCTTGTATTGATGTGTCATCCTGGATGAGCTACATTACGTGAGCCATTTGTGTGGGTTATAGTGTCTGTCTCATGCTACTTAAGGTGAGAAAGTACCTCCAACATTCAGAGGTGACCAAACTATCAGCCAGAAAGCAAAGGGACTGAGAAGTGGTCTGTAGTTTCCCCCTACAGAAGCACTTCTTTATTGAGAGGGTCAACTGCCAATAATTTCTTCATTATGGAGGACCATTTCAGCCGAAATTAAATAAATAAATAAATGGGTGAAATAAAAAATGAGTAAAATAAATCAAAAAATGAAGAAAATTAGTGAAATAAATAAAAAAGTTGTTAAATAAATAATTTAGCTTTTTCATTAAACCAATTTTTAATTTATTTATTTTTCATATTATCAATTTCCCAATTTCTCTTTTTCATTTATCTATTTGTCATTTATCCCTTTATCCATTTACCCATTTTTCATTAATCTAATTTTCATTTAACCACTTTTCAATTTCCCTTTTTTATTAAGCCAATTTTTTATTTTTTATTTTTCAGATTATCTATTTCTCAATTTCTGTTTTATCTATTTTTCATTTGTCCATCTTTCATTAATCTATTTTTTAATTTAACCATTTTTCAATTTCCTTTTTCCATTAAAGGAATAGTACACCCAAAACATGATTAGCCTTCATTTTCTACTCACCCCCATGCTGAACAACACTCTGGAGTACTTTTTTGATATCTCAAATGCATCTGGAGATCTGAAACATTCTAAATGACTTTGTTTCGAGTAAATTATGGACGCTACCCACTCAGGACACTTGGAATACATTGGACGAGCAGTATGGAGGAATATTGACACGTTTTTTGTGGACTTTTATGGACCTTTCTGCCTCGGGCGCAATAGACCTCCATTATTTGAATGTCAGCAGACAGCAAGAAGCCTCCCAGATCTCCAGATGCATTTGAGATATCAAAAAAGTACTCTAGAGTGTTGTTCAGCATGGGGGTGAGTAGAAAATGAAGGCTAATCATGTTTTGGGTGTACTATTCCTTTAACCCGATTTTCTATTTCCCAGTTTCATTAATCAATTTCTCATATATCTCTTTTTTTACTTACCCATTTTCTTTTATCTATTTTTCATTTACCCATTTTTCATTAATCTATCTTTTAATTTAACCACTGTTCAATTTCCTTTTTCCATTAACCCGATTTCCTATTTCCCTGTTTCATTAATCAATTTCTCATATATGTTGGGATCCTCAGGCTTGCCCACCAGAGGGCGCCGAGGATCCTCTTCTGCTCTTTGTATTTTCTCCTTAGGGCTGGAGTTACTGTTGGGATCTGGAGATTACCCTCTGTCTCCAGCAGAGTGCGCCGTGGGTCTTCTGGAGCTGGAACCTTCCAGCACACCTGATTTCCATCTACTCATCAGGAGGCCACCCCTTTATAAGCTCCTGCCAGACCTTGCTTCCACGCCGCAGTGTTGATCTTAGTTGGTTAGCTACCAGAGCCTCTGATACAGATTGAATCTTAGTTGTCTCTAGTGTGAGATCAGATTCTAATCTCTCCTTTGTCTGTGCCTCACAGGAAACCTGTCTCTGGTCTGAAGCTCAGGAAGAGCTGCCTCACTGGAAACCTGTCTCTGGTCTGAAGCTCTGGGAGAGCTGCATCACAGGAAACCTGTCTCTAGTCTGAAGCTCTAGGTGAGCTTAACCTGCTAATCTGCCCTGGTGAGCCAACCTGAAGGTTCCTATGTGGAATCACCCTGAAGAATCCTTTGTGGATGTTCCCTGCTGTTCTCTGCAATGAGCTGGAAGCTCAGCCTGAAGAATCCTATGTGGATATTCCCTGTTGTTCTCTGCAGTGAGCTGGTAGCTCAGATCAAGGTCAGCCATGCTAAGCCTGAAGCTAGATGCTTAGCTTCTCATGAACTCTGCTAACCAACAGTCTCCGGTCCCAGTCAAGACTTCAGTTAACCAGCCCAACCCTGTTATAGAACTCATTCATGATTCTTGTGTTTGTGCAACAATAAACTCTGTTTAACTTTAACCCCGTTTCCGTGTGTGTTCTGCATTTTGGGCTTTACTCAGAGACCCATCATGACAATATATCCCTTTTTTATTTACCAATTTTACTTTTATCTATTTTTCATTTACCATTTGTTTGAAAAAATTTTAATGTTCCCATTTTCCAATTTCCCTTATTCATTAAGTATGTCCTTATTTCTTAATTTATCACATTCTATTTTCCCCTCTATGATAATGAGGGGCGGTGTCTTCAGGCTACAATGGCAGCCTATTGGTTGGTTAGATGCAACTGAAGCGCTCAGTTCCTGTGGACTTTCCCTCCAAAAAACAGTCTAGAAATGGCGAACACAGAGGGTGCAGCACGTTCTGTATCGGTTCTTCTTAGGGAAGCTGCCGATTGAATAGATGAACTAGAACGCTGTAAGTTTAATATCCGACGTGTTTTATGGTCCTTTGAGTTTTGTTTAACTTTAACTTTTGAAAAAACAGCTTCAACTTCGACTGCTACTGAACAGCCACTCGCAGTCAGAGAAACCCGGAGGACTACCGGACTCGTAAGTTATCAAGCTTTATACATATTTTTTGTTTAATTTAGGTCAGGGGTGTCCAAAGTGGGTCCAGGAGACCCGGCATCCTGCATGTTTTAGTCTCTCCCTAGTGGTAGTAACAAGCTACCACTAGGATTGTGGAATAAAGATAGAAGTTCTACCCTTTCAATGGTCCGTGTACCTTCAGGCAGTTCGTTTTTTTCCTAAAAACCAATACCAAAAAAGGAAGCTCCTTCCGTTTTTGGTTTAGAAATCAAAATCGGAAAAATGGAAAACCAAGCCGTTTTTCCTTTTCTCTCACCACAATAGACCCCTTGCAATCACGTGACTCCGTTACCCAGAATCCCTTGCGTGGCGGCCATATTGATTGGCACCCCAACATGCAATTCAAGCCTTATGTGGATGAGTTACAGCCTTCTGATAAGGCAGTTTATTTCGCTAAATGTACAAGGATCGGTAATGCGGACCCTTTGGCTTTTCCTGATAAGGATTTTTCTAGCAATCCCGATGATTGGCCATCAGTTTGCTATGCGGATCTGGTGAACTGCCTTGTGTTGTCACCCACCCCAATGTACAGTGGCGATCAGATGAAGGCGTACAAGAGTTTGGAAGCGCACAAACAGTTAACTGCCGGATGGATACGTGAACTGTCTGTTACCTGAATGATGTAGCAGTTGTTCGTGGAAGGGTGAGTTTGATGTTGTTTATTCTCATAACTTAGCTGCATATAGTCCGATAACATCTGATCCGTCCCCGAAGCGACCTCCGCCCGGTCCCGGGACCTGCGGGGTCCGGACGTCGGCTCGCGGGGGGGTTGGGGAGGGCGAGCGTTCCGGTCCGCACGACGCGCTGGCCGTCTTCTTCCGTACGGAGATGCGGGCCGGGCGGTCTGCCGTGCCGCGCGGCCGCCGGCACGTCTCATCTTTCCTCTCTCCCCTCCGTTCCCCCCGACGCCCGGTGCCTCCCGTGGTCTGGCTCCCTGTCACCCACCGGGGCACGACGTACAGTGTGAGCACTCCGGTCGCATCCGAGCGTCGCGCCGTACAGATCGTGAGCAGTGAACTTTTAAACCCTGCGGTTCCGTCACACAGTTATATGCATGCATATATATATATATATATATATATATATATATATATATATATATATATATGCATGGTACGTAAAGTACCACGACTGAAAAACTCGTACAGTGTATGCCCGGCTTGGTGCAGTCTGATCTTATCAACTATGATAGCACGTGAAATTCGTGTTAGCCAAACATGCCGCCTGCGCCTTGAAAACTCAAGTGTCTTAGCTCACTGCCAGTCTATTATGGTAGGCAACCTATGAAACGACTTTTTGTCCCTCCCAGCACGATTCCCGCAACCAACAATGCAACAGGTTTGCACCATATTGAACAATCATTGAATATTTTTTTGTATACGCTCCGCCGGCCATGCGAGTAATGAGGTAACTTGGCCAGTGCAGTGGTGGGCTGTCACGCTAGCGTGCCCACCAAGATGGAGGCGCGCACCCCCGATCACGTGACTGTGACGTTAGAGTCAAGGGGTCTATTCCCTTTTCCATTTTCTTCTTTAGATTGAAAGACGAAGACGGCCCGGAAGTGCAGGGAAAGATTTCAAAATAAAAGCCTAGATAAACGCGTAACAATGCAAGCCTGAAGAAAAAAAAACAATGAAGCGTAAAGATTTATTTTGAATAAAAAGAGGATGTTTTTAAGTTACGACATGATAGTTTATTGTAGAGACATGAGCTTTATTACATTATTGTATGTTTTATTGGTGGAACATGAAACACAAAGCTAATCAGATGCTGTACCAAAAATATAGAAGCAACGTTTATTTGATGAAGATTTGTCTTCTCAAACAAATCACACCTTCGCATAGGATTACTGTCTCTATGTGTCTTTATTTTAGTGAGCAGTACATATTTTAAAGCTAATGGAGAAATGAAGATTTATCGATTTGATTCATCTTCACCCACAACAAAACAAATACTGCCATGGGGATGTCATACAAAAGATGTTAATTAAAAAGTTAGCTCATTCTTCTACTCTATTTACGATTCATTTTATATATATATATATATATATATATATATATATATATATATATATATATATATATATATATATATATATATATATATATAGATATCTATATATATATATAGATATATATATATATATACATATATATTAAGGTATATTGTTGACCCTGTGGCAACCCCTTGAGAAATAAGGTATCCAGTGTGTGTAGCCTACCTAGGAATGGTTTGTGTTCCTTTTGGTAGTTTGCCACCTTGTGGGCATTTAGTATTAGCAGTTGTTTGAGTAAATAGTGTAACACTTCAATAAAATACTAACCACTTGGTCTCCGAGAAATATGTGAAATAACCACAAATCTGCAAAATTTCAAGCCTAAATGAATATGAAAAATTCTTAGTACCTTAAGTAATAATCTTTGGACCAATAGAGAAGAGATCTAAAGTTAGCACACAGCTTCAATCGCTTCAGCTAGTAACCACTGATCAGGCCCGAAATCTGGGTGTAATGATGGACTCAGACCTGAACCTCCAAAAGCATTTAAAGACAATTACAAGTTCAGCTTTCTGTCACCTGAAGGGTTAAAGGACTAATGTCTCAGCGTTATCTGAAAAAACTAATCCATGCATTTATTTTTAGTTTAATTTATTACTGCAACAGTGTTTTCACAGGTCTGCCTAAAAAGTGGATCAGACAGCTGCAGCTGATCCAGAACGCTGCTGCCCGCGTCCTCACTAAGACTAAGAGAGTAGAGCACATGACCCCAGTTCTGAAGTCCTTACACTGGCTCCCTGTATCTCAGAGAATAGACTTTAAAAAACTTATGTTAGTCTAGAAATCTCTGAATGGCTTAGCACCTAAATACATCACAGACTTGCTATCAGTGTATCAACCCTCCAGACCACTCAGGTCTTCTGGCTCCAGCCCGCTCTGCAGACCTAGAACCAGAACTAAACATGGAGAAGCAGCATTTAGCACTTATCTGGAACAAACTTCCAGAGAACTGTAAAAGTGCAGAAAGCCTGAGTACCTTTAAATCAAGATTAAAAACACATTTGTTTAGGATTGCCTTCGACTGTTCTAGTTAAACAGTTCAACTGAAACATCATTAGTTCAACTTTTTTAGTTTCTTTAGTCCAACTGTTTTTAATATTCTTTTTTGTTTCTGTATTTTTTATTTTTTTCCTACTTGCTTTGATTCTGTTTTATTTTCCTATATTTTAATAATTTAAAGCACTTTGCATTGTCTTTGTACTGAATTGTGCTATACAAATAAATTTGCCTTGCCTTGCCTTAAGGGAAATTTAAATATATTTAAAAAAAAATCTATCGAAAATAGAGTAGAAGAATGTGAGCTGGTGGCAGGAAGGATCTTCTGGAGCTATCAAGAACATGAAGAAGTCCCTTGCTCTGTTGATTCTTCACTGTGTTTGGGAGAGGAGTGAAGTTATCCATCATCTTCGGCAGCTTATGCAGCATTCTTTTCTGGACAGTCAGCTCAGCGGTTCCGATAGAGGATCCTCAGCACAGGACCAGCTTTATGGATAGTTTTTTTTAGCAAATGAGCAAACAATTGCACTTTCTAAAACAGACTTTGAAAAGATAGGCAATGCAGGTCATCCATTGGTTAGACTGAATCTCAGTTTCCTTATGAATAAGAATATTCACCTATAAGCTATTCAATAAGGGTGATTGTAACAGTTGTTTAGTTAAAATGTAATAAAAAAATTCAGTTGAGGAGAGGGGAAGCACTGAGGAACTCCTGTGTAAGCCGCTATAGATGCTACAAACTAGACGCTTTTCTAACCCAAACAGGAAACAGCTTAACTTTTTAATTAACATCTTCTGTATGACAAATAGGAAATGTATAAGGCACTCTATCCCCATGGCAGTATTTGCTTTTGTTGTGGGTGAAGATAAATGAATTAAATCAATAAAACATCTTCGTTTCTCTGTTAGCTTCAAAAATATGTACTGTTCACTAAAGTAAGAACACATATAGACAGTAATCCTATGCTAAGGTGTGTTTTGCTTGATAAGACAAATCTTCATCAAATAAATTTTGCCTCTATATTTTTGGTTTACGGCATCTGATTAGCCTTTGTGTTTCCACCAATAAAACACACAATAAAGCAATAAAGCTCACGTCTCTACAATAAACTATCATGTTGTAACGTATAAACGTCCTCTTTTTATTCAAAAGACGTCTCTACTCTTCATTGTTTTTTTCTTCAGGCTTGCATTATGTTACGCGTTTATCTATGCTTTTATTTTGAAATCTTTCCCTGCACTTCCGGGCCAGCCGTCAAACCGTCTTCGTCTTTTAATCTAAAGAAGAAAATGGAAAAGGGAATTGGCGAAATCCAAAAACGGGCCGTTTTTTTCATTACGTTTTTTTGTTTTTTTCTTTTCTAAATTGTGGTGACAGAAAAGGAAAAACGGCTTGGTTTTCCGTTTATGATTTCTAAACCAAAAACGGAAGTAGCTTCCGTTTTTGGTTTTTAGGAGAAAAAACGAACTGCCTGAAGGTACACGGACCTTCAATTGATTGTTGATTAATGTTTGGGTTTGCAAGTTAATGTACAGAGAGTCACACAAAGCAAAAGAGTGCTGCACTACACAACTGATATACTATGGTTAATCTATTTCCAAAGCTTTATATCCTAATCCAGTTTTGTAAAAATTAACAGCACAACAGGAACCAAGGCCAAGAACAGCCAGTCGCACTTCTTTGGTCCGACATCCAGTTGATGGTAAGTTAATTTTGCTGACAAGATATGATATGATA
Organism: Cyprinodon tularosa; assembly: GCF_016077235.1. Taxonomy (NCBI): domain Eukaryota; kingdom Metazoa; phylum Chordata; class Actinopteri; order Cyprinodontiformes; family Cyprinodontidae; genus Cyprinodon; species Cyprinodon tularosa. The sequence continues at coordinate 16,372 of NW_024038404.1, read as the reverse complement.
TATATTACTTGATATTCCTAGGGTAAAATAGTATATTGTGCTTCTTAAAGATGTCCGATCTTCAAGCATGAGGGCAGGACGTCCACCTTTGGATGTTCCTGGGGAAATACTCACCACCTTTGCCATGGCTGGTCTCCCAACCCGACAAATGTCAGATTGGTGTGGTGTTTCCTCTAGGACAATCCAGAGGAGATTAGCCCAAGAGAATTTAAGGTAAGTTAATCAACTACACATAAATTCCGTCCTGTCATAACCTTCATTTCATGAGTTGCCACAGCTACCATAGCCACATTATTTTCTTAACACTTATTCCTGACCTTGTTATCTAGTTGTGGTAAGTGGTGGGAATAATAAACAAAGCTCTGCATGCCTTTTTATTTTATACATAATCCGTACAGTTAATATTTAGAGCGTAATATTGACAACCTAACAGCTGAAACCAATGGAAGTCATCTTTGCGAATGGCTTTTTGTTATGTGGAGTATAAATCAAGAATAAAGTCAGCTTGACAGTGTAGGACACTTGTAACAATGAAACAATCAAATGGGAATCCCTTGCATTTGCTCACAATGGGGGATTCTATTCCTCTGCTTACTTAGGTTCAACTGGTTTGTTTTACTAAGTGGTGATTGCTTCATCATACCAAACACTTGTATGTAAGACTATTTAACCTGATTGTATACCTTGCTTTGACCATGGTTTGTTATTTGAACACAACTGGTTATGATTTAGTGCTATCCAAATATAAATGATTTCATATTATATTTGTAAATGTTGAAGTCCTTAACATATCAACCATGTTGTAATTTCTTGCATGTATTATTTTTTTTTACAATTTAAAATGTGTAATATTATGTAAATGCTTCTTTAACAGAAAATCAGACCTTTACTCGACAATTAATGATTAAGATTTGGACACTTTGGTAATGGAAATCAAGCGTGTTCATCCAAATGCTGGCTACAAAATCATGCTGGTGTCATGATGGGTCTCTGAGTAAAGCCCAAAATGCAGAACACTCACGGAAACGGGGTAAAAGTTAAACAGAGTTTATTGTTGCACAAACACAAGAATCATGAATGAGTTCTGAAACAGGGTTGGGCTGGTTAACTGAAGTCTTGACTGGAACCGGAGACTGTTGTTTAGCAGAGTTCATGTGAAGCTAAGCATCTAGCTTCAGGCTTAGCATGGCAGACCTTGATCTGAGCTTCCAGCTCACTGCAGAGAACAACAGGGAAACTCCACATAGGATTCTTCAAGGTTGAGCTTCCAGCTCTTTGCAGAGAACAACAGGGAACATCCACATAGGATTCTTCAGGCTGAGCTTCCAGCTCATTGCAGAGGACAACAGGAAATATCCACAAAGGATTCTTCAGGGTGATTCCATATAGGAACCTTCAGGTTGGCTCACCAGGGCAGATTAGCAGGTTAAGCTCTCCTAGAGCTTCAGGCTTGAGACTGGTTTTGTTGTGTATTAATCTGCACTAATCATAAGATAAAATAAAGTTAATGTTTTATAAGTTTAAAGTTGTTTTCACAAATACTGTTATAAGAGCCATTCAAGGCCAAAAAGGAGAAAAACAGAGCAGTGAGTGTGTGTAACCATTGCACCTGGCCCAAGAGGAGTGGAATCTGCAGGAAAACGCAAGGTTGAGGCCCCATAGTGATAAGAAAGCACACTCATTAAAAATGAAATATTTGACATCTCAAGGTTGCCCAGCTCAGCAAAATTTGGCCATACAACTTGTGATAAATAGAGTTGTTATTTTCAAGGCACACGGAGCGGTAATGGTCCCAGAAAGGGTGATGCTTTGACTGAGACACGAGGGGGGAGCACTAGGCCAGACTGACATGGCTTGAGGTAAGGAAAGGATGTATTCCAACATGTTTGTGATTAAACTGTCATAAGTTTCTGATTTGAATGCACCAGATATTTTCACGGCCTGAGAGATTGCTCTCACAAGAATGAGATGTGTCTATGAATGTCACCGTGATTTGCAGATAAATATCAATGTGACCTTTACCAAAGACTGAAATATGTTCTGAAGGGGGTTTTCCACCGATAAGAAATGTATAAAAGGGAGCTGTTTTCACCATTTGTTCAGCTGATGCTCACCGGTGACCAGCTCCGTGTGAATGTGTTGTGTTTAGCAATAAACACACTGGACCTGGACTCAGCTGCCTCTGCCTGAATTTTTTTATCTTTGTTTGAGACTTTTTCTGCTTTTTAAGAACTTTGAATTTTTATAAAACTTAGCTTCAATTTTAAGTCGTCAAGAAGAGAATTATAGACGACAGTTTCCTGTGATGCAGCTCTCCCAGAGCTTCAGACCAGAAACAGGGTTCCAGTGAGGCAGCTCTTCCTGAGCTTCAGACCAGAGACAGGTTTCCAGTGAGGCAGCTCTTCCTGAGCTTCAGACCAGAGACAGGTTTCCTGTGAGGCACAGACAAAGGAGAGATTAGAATCAGATCTCACACAAGAGCTAACCAAGATTCAATCTGTAACAGAAGGCTCAGTAAGCTAACCAACAAAGATCAACACTGCGGCGTTGAGGCAAGGCCTGGCAGGAGCTTATAAAGGGGAGATCTCCTGATGGGTGGATTAACAACAGGTGTGCAGGAAGACTCCAGCCCTAGGAGACCCACGGCGTACTCTGCTGGAGACAGAGGGTAATCTCCAGGTCCCAACAGTAACTTCAGTCCTAAGGGAAAATACAAAGAGCAGAAGAGGATCCTCGGTGCCCTCTGGTGGGCAAGCCTGAGGATCCCAACAGCTGGGCCATGTCCGATCCAGGGGCATAAATATTCAAAGTAAGAATTGTTGTGTTAGGGTATACCTCAATTAAATAAAGTTATTTGATTATTATTAATAATTTGTGAAATTAGTAGATGTTGTTGCTGTTGATTCAAAAAGCTACATCTATTATTCTCTTTATAGCCATCCACAAAACATTTTGTTGTTCTGCTTTTAATAATCAAGTGGGAATGCTTATGCATTCCCACTTATTGTTTTTCACTTTAAATTTTTCTGACTCTAACTAGTCCTGCAGTTTTCAACTGATTTCAACAATTTTGGTATCAAAACGTTCAGCTTGTTCAGGAGAATTGTGCTATGTCTTTTGGTAAAGATATATTTTTTAGTTTTCGCGATATTCAGCTTTTTCTGCGTTTTTTTTTGTCCCATTGAAATGCATGTAGAATTCTTAGATTTCAGCAAAATTCAGCTTCAACTCTATCATCTTCGACCTTTAACTACTGCAGCATACTTTCAGCTAGAAACACCATTCAACTTTTAAAATGTTTCCGTATCTTTCTGCTATTACTGTTTAACTCAGCTTTTTGCTAACTTTTATAGTTTTACTTCAGTGAAGCTTCAAACGTTAAAAAGAATTTTTACAGATTTTCAGATTTATAATGGCAGTCTATGGACGGAATTCTTCAACTGCTAGAGTGCGTGCTCTAGCTTTTGAGCTGTTCTGGTTTTTCCGAACAAATTCTTCTCACTCCCTCATTTTTCACTCAATTGAAATAAATTATACATTAAACGTAGGGATTTTTGTCAGGATTCAGGAAATGTAACCCTCATTTGTGTGGCATTTACGGTTTTCCAACAGTTTGGCCCAGACCGCGAAGAAGTCCAGACTTCCCCAATAGAAATCCAATGAGAGACTTTCCAAAAATCACAGACAAAATCCAAAACGATACATATTTTCATATTGCTCCTATTTCTTAACCATTTGATGTACTAACATGAAACTTGGTATAGAACATCTTCAGACCCTTCTAGCACTCACATTGAAGGAATTTTTTCAATATCATTTATGGTTTAGCTGTTTAGCTGACTTGTTCGGGCATAGGAAAACATTGATTCTGCGAAAAAATCCACATACTCAGAAAAAACACATTTTTACATCGTCACCATGGCCAAATAGTTTTTTCCGTTTTTCTCAACACCATTCAACTTTTAAAATGTTTCCATATCTTTCTGCTATTACTGTTTAACTCAGCTTTTTGCTAACTTTTACAGGTTTGCTTCAGTGAAGCTTCAAACGTTTAAAGAATTTTTACAGATTTTCACATTTATAATGGAAGTCTATGGACGGAATGTTCAGCTGCTAGAGTGTGGTCACTCTAGGGTTTTCAAACATTTCACTCATGCCAAACAGCTTCAACTCACTCACTCATTTCTCACTCTATGTAGAAAAATTATACATCAAAACATAAGTATTTTTGTCAGGATTTAGGAAATGTATTCCTCATTTGTGTGGGATTTACAGTTTTCCTACAGTTTGCCCTAGACCACGAAGAAGTCCACACTTCCCCAATAGCAATCCAATGAGAGACTTTCCAAAAATCACAGACAAAAATCCAAAACGACACATATTTTCGTATCGCTGCCATTGCTAAACTGTTTGATGTACAAACATGAAACTTGGTATAGAACATCTTCAGACCCTACTAGCACTTACATTGAAGGATTTTTTTCAATATCATTTATAGTTTAGCTGTTTAGCTGACTTTTTCGGGTATACGAAAACGTTGATTGTGAGAAAAATCCTCAGACTAGGAAAAAACACATTTTTACATCGTCACCATGGCCAAATAGTCTTTAGTAGGAACATGACATTTGGCATAATCGAAGCCGAGGGATGGCTGACACCGATAGTAAAATAAGTTTTTGAATACCCTATACAGCTTTGGCTCACCACTTGTTTGTGGGGTTTTTCAGCACCTGGAAGCTCAGTGAACCTGAGGTGCGCATGTAATCCAATCAGACGAGAAGGTGGGACAAACCATTATGTTTCTCTTCCCATTAGGGTTGTAAAAGAGCTACAGACATGAATGTTATCCCAATCGGACACAATGGATAGCTGTCACTTAGACGGAAATAATTTTTTGGAAACCATTTACGGTTTTGGCTCACCACTGGTTTGTTTGGAGGGTTGGTTTGGCTTTTGAGAGCTCAGTTCTAACAAGAAGCTACATATTATTTAATGAGAGGAGCAGGTGTGACACACCTTTTTATTTCTCCTTCCCATTAAAGTTGTGAATGAGCGAGAGCCATGAAAGTTACTCCTATTGGAGACAAGGGATAGCTGTCGCTTAGATTGAAATAATTTTTTAGATACCATTTACGGTTTGCCTTCAGCACTCATTTGTTCAGAGCTGTTTTTCCCATTCAAAAAAGCCTGAGAGCGAAGGAACAATAGTGCTGCGCTTTTCTCTCTGTCACTGACAGGCTCTTTAAGCATCCTCAAGGTAACCAAGCTTCAAAGGGAATGCCTACCTCTGCCACTTTATACAGCACATATTAATTTAATGGAGGGAGACAACACTGATTTAACATTTGGAAAAGGATGCTATATGACTACTGGCATGACCCTTCCCTTGACACTCAACCCTGATAGACTTTCAAAATAAGACTCCGCGGACCCTACAAAATAAAAACCTCTACTTTACACTCATATATTTGTTGCAGCATATGGCTCAACATTATGCCACAAACTCAACCCCTTTTTAGAAATTAGACCTTAGGGGGCTTTTCAAAACACACCCCACAGAAAATTTCAAAATAAAAGCCTCCCATTGCCAGGGAGGCAATGGGGAAAAGAGTGATTTATCATCAAAGAGTGATGTATCATTGCTGGGTCTGACCTTTTTCTCAACACACAATCCTGCTAGACTCTCAAAATAAGCCTGCAGGGACCCTACAAAATAAAAGCCTCTATATTGCACTGGTGTATTAATTGATGCAAATGGCTCAGCATTGTGACTCGAACTCCACCAACTAGTTTCTATTAGACTCTAGGGACCTTTTCAAAACACACCCCAGAGCAAATTTCACGATAAAAGTCTCCCATTTATGCTCTAATACAGCATCTATTTACCCAATTACATGGAAAACCAGTGATTTCACATTTAGAAATGGATTCTATTTCACTGCTGGGCAGGACCCTTCCCTTGACACAAAGCCATGGTAGACTTTCAAAATAAGACTATGGGGACTGATAATAAAAGTAAAAATAAAAATAAAAGCCTCTTCCTTATGCACACTCATTTATTGTGCCGTATGGTTCATAGCTACGACCCGAACTTAACCAATTCCTTCAAATTACACTACCAAGGCCTGTTGACAACACACCTAAGTGCACATTTCTTAATGAAGCTCTAACGTTTCCACTGTAATAAAGCATCTGCTAACATCGTAAGCAGATGCTTTACTTCTGCCAACTTCCAGGTAAACAGATACTTTTGGACTTTTTCTTCTGGTTAATCAACTTTAAATGTTTTGCTTTTAAGATGAGTGTGTTTTTGCTATTATTTTGCCAAAGGATTCTATCCTACAAAATCTTCAGATGATTCTACTGGTTTCTGCTGTTTAAAGTTTCTGATTACTTCCTATCACATTTTGATATGTTCTTCAGCTAATTTGTGCCTCTTTTACGTTATACAGTTTCTTTAGCTAACTTTTTCTTTTCTCATTCAGCATAAAAAAGCATTCCCACTTTGCTGTTTCTCAGAAACAGCTTTTTCTAGTTTTGGCAATGTTCAATTCATTATAATCATTACATATTTCAAAAAGGGCATCGATTAAGGGCATCAATGCATCGACTTGATCCAGAGGCCATCTTGATGAGACGATTATCCATCCAGACTGTAAGGCGCCGTCAGTACAGTGTTCCCGCTCCCAACAGTCTGTGGCACATAGATGGGAATCACACGCTAATTAGGTGAAAATTTGGCTTCTTTCATTTAAGTGTTATGTTGTGTTATATCCTTCTTTGTTAATTTAGTGTCCTATACCTGTTAAGGTTTCAATCCTTTAAGTCTTTGTCAGTATCTCTGTCTCTCTCTCTCAGCTACAAACACTAACCCGGATTAGCATGATGGTCAGAAAACTAAACAAATAACCCGCAAAATTATTTAAGTCTTTGAGCTGCGATGTAAGACGCTGGTTCTGCTCTCGCTGTTGAACATCCGCTACGCTACGGGTAGTAATATTTCACAGAGGGAGCTTCGCTTCTGCTCCACCTGGTAGTGACTCTCACACCGAACCTCTGCTTAAAGCTGCAGCATCTAACTTAAAAAAATTCATTTTACATACATATTAAAACTTTTGCTGCCCTAACATGAGACAGATAATCTCTGAAAAAATAATTGGTGTCCTCCCTGTTCTGCATAATTTCTCCGCTCAGTCAGAAACAGCCAATCAGAGCTAGCAGTAATCAGCTAGCTGCCATGCTGTCAGGAAGTTTTCATTCAGTAACTCTGAATTGTTTATGGGTCTTTCGCACGTGACGTCACGCCCTGTGCATTGTGGGTAATTAGCGCAATATTGGGGGGTTACCGTACGAGAAGTTAGAGCTGCTATTCAAGCGTCCCAGGAGATTTACCTTTTCTTTTGTAGATTAAAATGGCTCGTTCTTGTTGTGTTAAAGGCTGTGGGAGTACTACTTCCGGCAAGAAAGGACATTCTGGCATCAAATTTTTCAGGTTTCCTGCCTGGAGAAAAGATCGTGGCTTACAAATGGAGGACATTAGCCGGAGACGCAGGATAGCCTGGGTTGCAGCTGTCCGACGGAAAGATATCACTTTCAATCACATTTCTCCGAATATGCGTTTGTTCTTTGCATTGTCATAAAAGTAAGTAGATTATCTATCCTGCTTTTTTTTTGTTTTTCTAGTTTGTGATGCTGCAGTTAGTGGGCAGTAGCGCCGCTACATGTAGCGAAGCTATTAGTTTAACTACATGTTCCAGTAGCTTGACCGTAGCGTCGCTGCTTTATTTATCAAGTAACTTTCCTGTAGTGACGTTATTGCTTTGATCAAGTAGCGACGTAGCGTCCACAAACGCTACAAAATCCAGGGCAAAACTAAGAAATGAAACCAGGTTTTCTATTTTGAAGCAACAATCAGCCACAAAAATACTGTAAATAGCAGTTTCAGCGGACGCTCTTATAAGTGTGCTTCTGTGCAAGAAGCATTAAATCTGAGAGAAGAAACAAAGATTTGAGAGAGAAGAGAAAATATTTGAGAGAGAGCGCATGTTTTGAGTGTGAGCATTATAAGTTTTGAGTGCAAGAAGATGAAATTCTTTTCTCAAGTTGAAATTATGTGCTCTTTCATTATGGCAGGATAATTCTCCCATATGTGCCACTAAGATACTCTAATTAGAGAAGAGTAGTGAAACTTCCATATTGTATTTTCATGGCCTAGTTTACCTGACAGGATGTTTACATAAATCTGTTTTTAGGCTTTGCACAGATAAGATATTTTAGGTATGGAGGAACAGCTCTACCGTATTTAAAATGAATGCAATCAGGCCTAGATCAACATTAAATCTGGTCTAAATCAGAACTAAACCAGGACATAAACAGGGAAAAACAAGAACTAAAGACTAAACCAGGACAAAGAACCAATAAAAGTCTGTCTTCTAACTTCTTATAACATATACAGAAATCTTTATATAACAGTTTGTATTTATTATCTCAAAATGTAATTACAGGTCAACCTGCTTATGAGATGATGGAAACTGATCCAGACTGTCATACTGATCTTCAACCAACTGACAGTGCACGCTCCGCAAGGCGAGGTAAACGCCAGCAGCTGAGGAACAGTATGCTGCAGGAGGCAGAGAGAGTGGTCCAGCAGAATGGAGAGGTGTGTGGTCAACACATCCCGGTGGACAATGAGCTGTCTGCAGTTATGGTACTGGAAGATGCCATTACAGACAAGACTGGTGATACACAACAGCAAGATGGACAACTGAATGGCATCCCTGAATGTGGCACATGCATTCTAAAATGTGCAGAAATAAATCGACTTTTGGAAGAAAATCGAGATCTGAGGCACCAATTTGACAAAGTTAAATTCAGTGATACTTTTTTTTTTCAGATGATGACAATGACAAAGTTAGGCACTATACAGGATTGCCAAATAAACAAACATTCATGGAAATTGTGTCGATTTTGGTGCCTGCCACTTCAGACAATAAGAAACTACTCACACCATATCAAATGCTTCTTCTAACATGTATGCGGCTTCGACTAGATGTTTCTGTCTATCTTCTTGCCAATATGTTTTTTGTGTCTCCTAGTACTGTGTACAGAGCTTTTAGCGACACTATCTCACGATTATATACATTTCTAAAAAATGCCATTATATGGCCAGACAGAGACACCTTACGCAAAGTTATGCCACATCAATTTGTACAGTCGTTTGGCGATCGAGTTGCTGTCATTGACTGCTTCGAAATTTTCACAGAGAGACCTTCCAATGTCAAAGCATGTGCCCAAATGTTTTCAAGTTACAAGCACAATCACACCATGAAGTACCTGATAGGCATTACACCCAAGGGAGCCATCTGTTTTTTGTCAAAGGGATGGGGGGGGCGTACAAGTGATAAACATATTACCCTGAATAGTGGGTTTCTGGATAAACTGTTGCCAGGGGACATCGTTTTGGCTGACAGAGGTTTTGATATTCAGGAAAATGTTGGCATGTTGTGTGCGGAGGTTAAACTCCCAGCTTTTACTAAAGCTTTTACTAAATGTGTCAGCTGGATGCTAAAAATGTGGAGGAAACAAGAAAAATAGCACATCTGAGAATTCACGTTGAAAGGGTTATTGGAAATGTAAATCAGAAATATAAGATATTGACAGGGACAATGCCAATCTCTCTTATACTGCCATGTGAAGGTGAGGATGTCACCCTTTTAGATAAAGTGGTTACAGTGTGTTGCGCATTGACAATTCTGTGCCCATCTGTTTGTAAGTAGCTAATGACAATAAACACGAATGGCTCAACAGTTGTCTCATGATAACTGAAATACACTGGTCTGATTTTCTGCATTTTGTGGTTCTTTATATATATAAAAAATATATATATATATACATAACTTTAGAGTTATATGTACTTTAGAGTTTATATATATATAATGTACACAAATAGGAGAAAAACAGGGTTTAGCATCTCCCCTTCATGTAATTCCAAACAGAAGTTCCTGTCAGAGCTATTGCAAGCCTCAATCACGGTTAGGTCACAGTACTTATATGAGCATTTAATTTCAATACATCCTCGGCCACAACAGATGCAATGCACAAGGCTGTCAGGTGATGCTCCTACCTCTGGAAACTTTGGGTTCACAAAAAAACCACACTGTGTCACCTCAAAACCAAAGTGATCTCTGTTAGACTGTAGTCTGTACATTTCCCTGGCACTGTCCTCATTTTGTCTCCCCTATGCAATTGCACTAGAGCTGTTTGTTTCATTTGTAGGATAGCACACAGCATTAATAACAGACTGTGAAGGTTTGTCCAGATTTGCTACATAAACTGAATGCATGTTAGATGCTGTAACCCTCCCAGCACGATAGTGATGCCATGTTAAAGATTTGTTTTGCTTTCTTGTAGTACATTCTATGTATTCAGCTTGCTTGTTTGAAAGTGCGGTCCTACTAACAAGTGATTTGCAGTGCTTGCGCAAAACAGATATATCCTTGCCCTCCATTGTTGCATCACATAGAGAGTGAAGGGTACGTGGTACAGTGAATGGTTGGACCTGGTCAATAAATGCTTCACAATATTCAGGCAAACATGATAGCACAGCAGCTTGTGGTGATGCCTTGTGAATTGCCCTAAAAAAGGAGTCCAACTGCTCATTTGACACAGTACTAGTTGTCTTTGTCCGTTTTGTTCTGATGCCAGGTGCAGCTACAGACCCTCCTTCCAAGAGTTTGTTCAGAGTCTTTCTTTTTGCCTTTGAACTTGTGAAATCAATTTTATATCCAGGCTCTGGTTCCACTTTAGAAAGATTACCTGGAATCATCCAGTATGCTGGTCTGCCAGTCACTGTCACTGTCTCTCTGCATCTGACAATTACCTCCAACTTAAACAACATAGCAGCAACATGTGTACAAGATTCTCCTATGCCTGCCATACAGGTGCAGTGAGCAGAGGATATAGCCCCAGATGACTCGATGATGGCCCAGGGATTGAGTGGCGCTTCTCGCAGGCATTGGGAGTGCATCACCTATAATAAAACATGCAAAAAGAAAGTGCAAAGTACTTAGAATATTTGCATAAAACTAAAGTACTGTGTTACTCACCTAGATAGGGTGACCTGATGTTTTTTACAAACTTTGTCCCAGATGTCCCCATTTTTTTTTTTTTACCAAAAACAAAAAAAAACCACCTATATATTTGCTATGAACCTTAATATCCCAGGGGTCACAAGATTAAATTTATTAACCATGTAAAAGAGCTTTATGTAGTTTAATAATTTTGGAAGCTTTTTGGCGCTTGATAGGTTCTGATGCGCCATAATTTACACTTAGATAAAGCTGTGACGTGAAGACTTGTACAAGTTTGGCTAACATCTTACCTTTGTGGTGACCACAGTGTTAGTGCATCCTTCTGGTTGAAATGAGAATAAATCTTGCACCCAACCATTAGTAAAGAATCCATGAGCTTCCAGAGATTTGTAGTTTCGGAATTCTTCCAGTGTACATGCACTAACACCATTAACTAGATAACAAATTATGTCCATATTTGTAGTTGGTGGAAATAGCGAGGGATCGGCTGTCCATTCTTTAGCTGCTAGCTCATATGGATCTATATTGCTAATTGAGGTTAGCTTAGCTAAATACCAGTCTCTGGCTTCCTTGTTTAGTTTATCTCTGTAAGGCTTCTTCTCTTTTTTATTGTTGATGTCCATGTTACTGAAGTTATCGCGCTGTCATCGCGGCTTTACTGTCTTTACTTGAACTCAATGAACTTCACTGTGATTAGGCAGGTCACCCCCCAAAATGGCGCCACCTTGTGTCGAGGTCACGTGAATGCAAAAGACCCATTGTAATGGAACTTGTTTTTGCCTTTGAATGTTAAGTTTTATACTTGAAGTTTTTTGGAAAAGTTGGGAGGTTTTATTTTGGCTCTTTTCATTATTTAGCCTCTTCAGAGCCTTCATATGTTCTCAGTCTGTTAAAGGTAGTATTATCAATAGCAGTACAATTTGCACAATGCCTGTTTTCTTATTAGAAAAAGTTATTAAAAACAAGTTTTTGTCTGAATTAAGGTGAATTCATGGTTCCTTTTTCCCCATAATGTAACCGGTAGTGTTTATGATAATAATAATAATTATTATTATTACGTGATCGGTAGCGGTGACCGGCCCTCATGGGTGATCTGTATCGGTAGGAAAAAACCTGATCGGCGCAAGTCTAATATATATATTTTGTGTGTATGTCAAGTCTGTCATTTATATATGAAAGTATGTGTTTCGGCTTCTTTTTTCCATAGATGGAGGATCGTGGTCCATGGTGGAGTAGATGGATTTTCCAGGTTAATAGTGTACCTTGATGCTTCCACCAACAATAGAGCTTTGACTGTTCTCCATAGCTTCATATCGGCTGCTGGCCAGTATGGTGTACCTTCTCGAGTTCGGTATGTTTTGCACTCATTTTTCTACATTGCATCACACAGAAAATTTAAGAACTACATGTGAGACAGAAATAATTATGTTTAGGCTCATTTTTCAACAGTAATTCAGTGTTCTCATTTAATTTATCACGTTATTATAATTGCATTTAATGTTTATTATATACAGATGTAATATGGATTACTTACTGCTGCATTATCATTTATAAGTCCATATATTGAATTTCTGGTTGCATTGTCTTTTTACATTGTGCTGGTCAAGGATGTAGTTCTCTCCTTTTTTGCTTTGTTAATCCTTCAATTACCTGTACTCATGTCTACAGATCTGACAAGGGGGGTGAAAATGTGATGATTGCTCAGTTTATGGTCCAAACTAATGGAGTGAACAGGAATTCTCATATGACTAGAAGAAGTGTGCATAACCAGAGGTATGAGGGGGTTGGGAGACTAGGCGTAAAAATACTGTCGAAGGCAAAAAAAAACAAAAAAACATTTACAGTGCCAGAGTTTCTCTGTGATAATTAACATCAATATCCAATTTCTTCATAATTTTTAATATGTTCATACCATTTTTTTCTTAAATGTACTGAATTTATACTCGATCTAACATCATTTGTCAAGAGCTTCAAGTTTGTATATTATCTGTTGTACAATGTGTGCTAAAGAATAAATGCATTTTATTCCCATACAGAATAGAGCGCCTTTGGAGAAATGTTTATTAGAATGTGCTTGATCTGTACTACACAGTCTTCATGCAAATGGAAGCCGAGGGAATTCTAAATCCAGATGATGAGATTGAGTTGTATTCACTACACAGATGCTTCATGCCACATATTCAACATGGCCTTCACTGCTTCAAGGAGGCATGGGATAACCATGGTCTACGAACTTCGAGCCACTATACACCTTTGCAGTTGTGGCTACTAAATGAGAAGGAAGGACGTGACTTTTCGGAGGTAAAACTTTTAACTTGAAGTACATTTTGTACTAGCTTATGTACACTGACCATATTCTTTGTATTTAGGTTGGTGATGACTATGGTGTAGACTGGGAAGGTCCACATACCCCATCCACTTCTAACATCAGTATTCCTGAGGTCCAACTTATGTGCCCATTAAACGCAGAAGACCTTGCGGCATTGCCAAACACCGATGTTCCTCTCACACAGGCGCTGGGAGTTTATATTGAAACTGTTCAGGCAATGACAGCTTTGTTGCTCCCATAATCGTGACTCAGTCTTAATCTTTAGAAATTTTGCCATTGTGAATTTCATTGTAAAAGGTGCACCGGTGGCAATTCTGGATGATCAACAAATAACAATCTTTAAGAAAAGAAAAATAATTATCTGCTGATTAAGATCTTTGGGGGAAAAAATTCGTATTCTGATTGTTGCTAAATATAATGAGAAAGTGGCTCAGTTTGATGCAGGAATTAAATATTAACTTTTAAAATGCAAACATTACCTGGTTGACCGTTTCCTCAGTCAAACCTTTCACAGCAGAGCTAAAGATGGATAGTATTTGATTTTTGCTAACTTAGATGACACCTTTAGATAACATGTATGTCACATGGAGGTTTTGGTCAATACCAGTATCCCAAACTTAAGGAAATCAGTTCCAGTGTGTTGGTGATCACCTAGTTAATACAGTCCTAAATTATAGTTTAAATTTGTGCAAATATAGTTGTTTGTGGTATTTGCCAGAGGCAGTATTTCTTTCCTCTCCAAAAATTATTTTCAAAAAGGAATATATGACTTTTCATATGACAATTATATTGACTTTGCAACTACATGTACTGTATTTCACCTTGTAAAATTGTTGAAATAAAATAAAAATTACATTGCTTTCTTTGACAGAAACATTGTTTATGTACAAACAGTATTTTCTATATGCCATTAAAAATTGCATAATTTTCAAGTGTACAGATTTTCTACAAAGTTTTGAAATATGACAAATTCATCCAAAACACAATAAATTTGTGCTTTTGTAACTGTGGTTTTACTTGGAAAACGTTTATATAAGGTGACTGTAAATTCACACCCGTTTTGGACACTTGAATACATCTAGGCCCTGTTTCCCCACCTTCACTTCACTTTGACAACCTTGTCGGGCTCATTAGCAGGGGTGAAAGTAGGAGGATACGGTAGGCACTGCGTACCCCTAAAAGATTTAGCGGGGATACGCAGTACCTGCAAGAGAGGTGATCGGCTGTCAGCTGTTAAAAAAAAAAATCAATGGGTTCACTGTGCAGCCGTGAGTTCACCCACTAATCAGCCGTGACTGATTGGTTTTTCAAGAACAATTCAAAACACTACTTAATAAATGGCTTCCCTCCCCGATTTTATATTGTTTCTCAACTGTTCCTGCTTTGCTAGAGCAGCGGTGCAATACGTCGGTGATCTTGGAAGGTTTTGAGTCGATCTCCGCATTAGGTGACAAACTGAACGACGCAAGGACGCTGAGACCACGTCCTCCTCTGACTCCTTATCAAAACGTTATTAAAGAACAAAAAAAAAAAAAAAATCAAAACATGTTCAAATTAATGACACAACAAAAATAATAATCTCAGTAATTAATGTTTCGGTTCCATTACCAACATAACCAGCAGAGCAGGAGTTTAAAATGAACTAATCAACCACCGCTGTGTTCAGGGAGGCTTATTAATAATCGCAAAATAAATATCAAGCCTGAAAAAATGATATCGTGACGGGCTGAATGTTACGTTTTTAACGTTATCGGTGCTCCCGAAAAGGAGCACGAGGTTGCCATGGCAATGGTTGTGCTTAAACGACAGAGACAAAAGGTGAGAGTGGTTTTGAATTGATCACCTGTTCAGGTTGTTTACCTTTGCTGTGGTTCATCACAGCAGCTGTAGTTTCTGAACGTTCAATAAACGACAAACTTGGACTAATTATGTTGTTCTTTATGACTATACGTCATTTACAACAAACATCAAACATGGTAAATATGTTTCATTAAGTAACAAACAAATGGCTTCTACCGCGATAATTATGTGAAATTAAATTGTCTAATTTAAAAATAATAGTTGTGTTGCTCTCTGGCATCTCGCTTTGAGCTCAGAGTATGAGAGGCTTTTCCTCTATCTATTTTTTTTGCTTCTTATTTAGTGGAAATATTGATGTTGATGAGATTTTCTCCAAAATAACCTTTTTCAACCTTTATAGCTCCACTGTTGAAAATGAGGCTCTAACATTCACAAATGACAGTGAAATAAAATCCAGTACAACAACTGATTTGAGTTGAGGTGCTTCCTCTGTAACCTTTTTGAGGAAAAATATCCCAACTTCAGAAGATGAGCTTTAACGTAACAGAGCTCTGTGGTTCCTCCTGTCAGTATGAGAGTCAGGGTGAGGAGGCACCATATTAGGAAGAGAAGTGGAAGCTGGGTGATCTTCAGAACAAACAGGTCATGATGCTGGGCTACTGATTATCCCTCTGTCTGGACACAGGATCAATAAAACCAGTTTATTAGCCAGACATGGAAAACTGGGATCACACCATGCCATAATGTTCAGGATTTAGATCTCATGGCATCTCAAGGTGTCAACATTGCAGCCAGTAGGCAGAGGGAAATACAGCTTTATTTTGTAGCAATTCAAGAGCTACCAGCTTTTATTGCTTCACAAAAATTTCATCAACACAGAAACTCCACACAAAGAAGCAGTTATATTATAATACCTTTTCACCCTCCGCAGGTGGTCTCTTTCATCCTCCGAGCTCGGGTCCTCTACCAGAGGCCTCACTGCATGAAAAGTGGGATTTTCGTCAATATGCGGCACTGTAGATTGTCGTGGAACTTCAGGTTAACGGCAGTTTACGGCAATTTGCAGGCTTCGCCGAAAACTCCTGTAAATTGTCAGAAATTGACGTGGACTTTCTTAGGCAGTGTTCCCCCATGCCTCCCCCCCATGGAATTC
>NW_024038403.1:0-42295 GCF_016077235.1 Cyprinodon tularosa | reverse complement strand
TTGCACAAAACTTGTAGCACACATAGATAGCCTCGTCTAGTGTCGTGGGAAAAAAGTATTCAACTATTCATCCTAGTTAAATAAACGGAGATTGATGAATTTCACTCAGTCGGCACATTTATTAATAATCTTTGCAAAGAGAGAACAGTCATCATGAAGCCTTAATGGCATAGCATTCTGCTCTGTTCTGATCTGGGCAGGGTTCGTCCCCCCCTACTTACAACAATGGAAAGCAGTCAGAGTCATAACAAATTACAAGCACTTTGGTTAACAGTAACATGTTATGAATAAACCTTGAGAAAGAATCTGGATTGTTATGGGAAGAAGCTATGTCTGGTCTACAAACAACATCCTGCAGTGAATGGTGTGGCCTTGAGAAAGAAACTTACTGAGTGAAAACTTTTATAGTGAGTAAATATGAATCACTGCATGAAAAGTTCGATTTTCGTCAGTATGCGGCATTGTAGATTGTCGTGGAATTTCAGGTTAACGGCTGTTCAAGGTAATTTGCATGCATCGCCGAAAACTCCCATAAATTGTCAGAAATTGACGTGGGCTTTCTTAGGCAGTGTTCCCCCCATGCCTCCCCCCATGGAATTCTAGGGGAGGCTTTAACATGTAAATGAAAATGCTGTGAGCTATACAAATGCAAATCAGGGTTGCAGGGGGAGTTTTACCCCAAGTGACATTTTTCTAGAATGAGGGGTCCGCAGAGATCACAGTCTCCTAGAGCTCAACTACTGTGCATAGTGGCATGACTACCGTCACCTTTTCTTTGGTCTTACTTAAATGCACAGAGGATGTATTAACCACACATCTTCTAGCAATGCGCTCAACTGGCAGAAATGATGCTGGGTATGACGTGTCTGTTCCCAGACTCACCAGACACAACCCCTCGAACTGTTGGTTTCAGGTAACCATCGAGAAACCATATCTTTCTTTGTTTTTCCCTCTGCATGTTCTCCGTTGGTTTTGGGATTTGAGTGAATAAACCTTGCGAAAGAACCTGATTTGTTATGGGAAGAAGCAATGTCTGGTCTACAAACACCAGCCTAAGAGAAATATGTGACCTTGAGAGAGGAACAGACTGAGTGAAAACTTTTATAGTGAGTAAATATGAATATTAATATATAATAGAAGAAAGATTAAAAAAAATTCCGACAACAGTCCACCCTTTCGATTATAAAAGGATATTATCCTTGTGTAATCTACATTATAAAAAAAAGGAAAATTTATGAATATAAAAAACTAAGAAACTAAAATTGTGAATATATGTAAAGAAAGCTAAAAACTAAAAAACTAAAATTGTGAATAAATGTAAAGAAATCTAAAAACTACAAAACTGAATTAAAAAAATAAGAAAAATAATGATAATTAAAAAATTATAAATCAAAGAACCACAACTGCATTAAGTTGGTGGACAATGTTAAATTATTATAATAGATGCAAAAATTATGGAAAAGATTATGATAGCTAAAATATGTTGCCAATAAAAAAAGCCCTGGAATCACACCTTAGTTGGCAAAAATATTTACTGTTTTTCCCCATTATGATACTTTTATGGTAAAATATCTATTTGCTGAAAATTTTAATTTTTAGTTCTTATCATTTTCAGTTACCCTTTTTGTTTCCCTGGAAAGAGAAAAGTTCAAATCAGTCAAAACAATAGACCTTTCATGTCTACAAACTGTAACTCAAATTATTAATCTGAGCTTCATTAAAAGTAAAAAAAGGATCAATCTCTATGCAAAATATTAAAATCATAACACAAAGATGCTTAACGCTGATGACAAGTTCAGCTCTTCAGAATCAGGGTCAGTCAAAGCACACATTGAAAAGTTGGAGGATTTAATCTCAGCGCTCCTCTTTCCCAATGGTAGCTGAGATGACCCGATCATCAGAGTTCATTCTCTAATCCAGAAATCTCTGCCAATACTGACCATCAGCCATCAGGTGCTCATCTAACACTTGAACTTTATTTTTATTATCAAGAAAAGTAATATCAAACACTTAGATACTAAAAATTTTAATTTTTGATTAAAATACAACACATCACAACACATTTCCCTTCTCATTCATGTTGTATGATTAAAAATATCAAAAAGCCAAAGCTGATGTCAGACATCTTGAGCTGGGCATTTTCATCTTTCTGTTGATGTTGGTCCCTTATACAGGCGACATTTTGTACGTGGTTCAATGGGTGGTCTGCAGAGCAGCTGGTCCTCAACACATCAGGTGGACGACTTATGTGTTAATTAACCAATCAGAGGGGATTATTCTACCCCTTTATTCTGATTTGTTTTGTCGAAGCTTTTCCTGGTTCCTTCCAGATGAGCTCAGATGAGCTCTGATCACTTTCTTTTGATGACTTTGAGCCACACCTCCTCGTGCTAAAGAATGGAAGGATGGCTGAGATGGTCCTCTATCAGGGTCTCCAGGCACCTTGGTCCTTCTGTAAAGCCGTCTCTAAGGGAAAAAAGGTCTTGTAGGTCATTTTAAATTGTCAGCTGTCAGTCCTAGTCTGGCCAGAGGTCAGTGGTCTGGTCCGTTCTGTGGTCCAGGAAAGGGTCGACCCGTCATGAGCTCATGGGGAGGAAAACTGGGAGTCAAAGTTACCAACATGCTGAATTAAAGGAGCTGAGGGAAGGACAGATCAGATGTTATCTTACCCTTTCACAAACAATAGTAAATAAAATAGGTTCATGTAGCTTAAAGAATTTTAGATTAAAATTTGAACTTTGTCACAAATCATTGAATTATTCCATAATTTCAAACTTACTACTTCCTCAGTAGAGGAGGGAGGGAGGACCTGCAGCGCTGTAAACAAGGGGAGATGCTGCAGCACAGCCTTCTGTTGCTTCCACCAGACATGATGTGTGTGGAAGAAGAAAAATGGGCTTTCTATCTGATTTCAAGAACAATGTTTCCAAGGCGAAGCTAAATCAAAGAACCAGAAACAAGAGTTTCATGAGGTGAAGAAAAACCGAACCAGGTGTGCAAGAATCTGAACCATCAACAAACATCAACAAAGCTGGTTTTTCCCAAACGCACATCAGACAGTCAGGCTGAGGTGTTCAAACTTCATCCAGAAGTCTAGCAGTCGTTTCTGTCCTCTGCTGCTAAGAATTACCTCAATAGATCATTTTCCTTTACAAGGCCATTTTATACCCTTATTTATTTACTTTACTGGTTTAGTCATAATTTAGTAATTTAATTAGGTTGTTTATTTATTCTGCTCTCAATTATCAACCCAAATTCCACATGGACTGTTCCAGATGGAAAAATAAACAGCATCTATATGGATCCTTATTAGTTTAGCTTTGCTGTTTTTCTCTTGTTTTATCTTCTTTCCACCCTTTTCTTCATCAGAACAAATAACATATGTATAACAAAGGAAAGGAAAATCTTAGTTTTTCATTTCGTGAAATCTAATTCAGATTAAACTGAAACTTTAGATTTTATCCTATTGGATTATATTATTCATTCTTTTTCCTCTATACGGTGCTATTTTGTTTACATTTTCATAAGTCAGAGCAATGATCACCTTTTCTCTGTCTTAGTCAGAACCTCAGACATTCATGGCACAGGGACAAAGCAACATACCACAAAATGATGAAGAGATGAAGCTAATCTCTCCGAGTGGCTGCTGTGGAAATAGAGAATTTGGTTTGTGACTAAAACCTGTGCACATTTTACAACTACTGTGTCAGACCATGTTTGGACCCTTTTCTCTCTCTGGATTTGCCTAAGTTTTCATCTCTTGGTCCGTCCATAACATTATGGAATATTGTGACAGCAGGAAATGAACAAAACAAGACCCGTCCTGTTTTTTAACAACCACAGGCCTGATAAATAACGTTTTGTTTTCCAGTCCTGAAGCCGACATAGGAAAAGACAGTTGCTGCTGAGTTTTTTCTCTTTAAAAGATAAAGTTTTGGTTTAGATACTTAAGGTTGCTTCTAATTTGATCAAAAATGACTCTAAAACAATCATGGTTTAGTGAAAGCCAACCAGGCCGTACATTATCACCCTCATTAGACATTTTCCCATAGATAAAGTCAGTCAGTCAGCAAGCATTTTCTTCATTGCAAGATGCAGAAAGGAATCTAATAAGAGAAAGTTATCAAGCTTTTCTTAAATAGTTGGAAGGCTATGGAAATGGAATATAAAATAAAAGTAAAGAAAAAAAAAAAAAAAAAAAATATATATATATATAATAAATCACTTTAGCCTTTACTGATTTCTGCCAACAGGCATTTCAGTCCTGGAGCTCCACCACCTCAGTCCAAAAAGGTCAGCCACTTCTCAAACAAACAAAAAAAAAAAATCAAAGATTTAAAAAATAATTTAGCACCAGAGAGAAGGAAAGCCTTATGTTGGTGCACCTCCTCCTTGTTTCCCCACAAAAAAAAATTCCCCAGTGTCTCTGTCCTCATGGTTTTTGCACCCACACACATTGTGGAGCAGGTTGCAGCTCAGGTGAGCCACTAGGGTCAGGGGTTCAGAGCAGATGAAAATCCTTTTGTGTTGCTTTCCCCAGATTTTAACCCATCATTTCCATCTGGTTGCTGTGTCGGTGTGTGTGCGTTGGGGGGTGGGGGGAGATTGATGCTTGAAGCAGGCTGTCTTTCTCCGGCGGGCTGATAGAAGGCGGGGCATCTCCTCCAGGTCTGAATTCCACAAGGAATGGCTCCGTTCAGGGAGTCCATGTTTGAAGGGCAGGAAGTAAAAAAAAAACAATGATTAGTTTGAGGAGTTTCAAAGTTTCAAATGAATAATAATAATAAAAAAATAAAATAAAGTTGTTCATCTTTACCATGTAAAAGAAGAAGCCTTTTCAGGAAGGAAATGTCGTCTTGTCAGTCGCCCCACTTCATCCTTCAGTCACTTTAAGTCACATACTTTTCTCATCTAATTTTATCAAATTTTGTTTTTATCATCAACCTTACTTTTCTCTATTTAATTTTGTTTGTTTTTTTTATTTAATTTTAGGTTAATTCCTGAATTTTACAAGTTTTTTCAGTTTTTAAACTTTTAATTTCACCTTATTTTATGCCCTACTTACTTTTTATGTAATAATTTAATAGTTTTTTATTTTTAGCTATGAGTTATTAACTTCCTGTAAAAATTTGGAGTTTTGTTTCTTTAAAAGCACCATTGAAAATAAATTCATTATTATAACTCAGTATAGTGTAAGTTTAATATGTAATACAGTGTAAATATGTTTAGTATAAGGTTTAAACACTGTCTTTATGACTTCTTATTTTAACCCATTTCTTTTTGAAGCTGAGAGTGTCTTTGAACTCTCCTTTTAACCATCCATCATTTTAAACTGTTTTTTTCTTTTTTCCTTTTACATTTTTTTTCTCTTTTTTTTTTAAATCTGTAAATTTCTTACCTTACCTTCTTTTAGCCTCTAACTTCTCATGATATTGGTTTATTTTATGTTCAACATTTTTGTTTATTGCAACATTAAAAGAACCTTATTTTCTCAGCATTTGATCAAAAATTTCTTCTTGGGCGGTTGACAATTCCCCGGAAACCTTGCCTTTTGTTCTACTACTATAGAACTGCAAAACCTTTGCCATTATCTACAGGTAATTTAACTCTGCCCGATATGCAATTTAACTCTAGCGGATACACACCAATCCTATGGTGCCAACCTGGATAACTGGGGGGATCCCACTCTAGATTACCGACGTCTCAGTAAAATTAAATGCCTTCTGGTGGCACCTACAACCTTCCTCTCACTCTTAGAGAGAGCCTCACGTTCCTTTGCGAGGTCTTTTGGTTCACAGGTGGAACAAAACTGGAACTGCCTTTCTGCTCCCCAAAAAGAAAAGTTATATTTTATTTTGTATGTATATTCTTTAGTATTATACTAATGGTAATGCTTTTGAAATGATTAATCTTTAATTTAGTTAGATTTTTGTTTATTTTTTGCTAGATTACATTTATTTATTAGACTTTTTTATGGAGAAGAAGAGGACTTTGTTTGAACAAATTTTCCAGTATTTGATTTCTAATAATCTTTAAATCTGTAAACAACCTGTTGTTTTGTAATTTAGTTTTTGAAATTTAATTTAAACTGTGCCAACAAAAGATTCATCTCACCGTCTCAAAAAAATGGTTCGTTTTGATCCTCCTGCTGACCTCCAGGGACCTCGATGCCAGAAGTCCTCACTCCCTTAACCCTCTAACGGGGGAATTGAGGCTGGAAGACTGCTTCCTCCAGGTGGTACCTGACACTTCTGACAATCGCTGTCCTCAGAAAAAATTAGTCAAAGAGAATCCTGCCGACAACGCCAAATTGTCGTGGGAAAAAAGTATTCAACTATTCATCCTAGTTAAATAAACGGAGATCGATGGATTTCACTCAGTCGGCACATTTATTAAAGCTGAAGTCTGTAAGTTTTTAAAAATCACTTTTTTGTCATATTGGCTAAAACTGTCCCTATGCCCAGACAGCAGTACATGTGATATGTAACCTGTAAAAAAAAAATGCTTCAATTGGTCGCGCATAGTGCCTGTATTTCAATCTGGAAAGAATATTTCGGGACGAGCCAAAACAACCAATCACAGCCAGAGGAGCGTCTGATGAAGTGTCAATCACAGCTCACACACGCTGAATCCCGCCCCCTCCCTCTCACCGCTGAACCTGCCGCTGCCGCCCGGCTGCTGCAGTCAGGAGGACGTGCGTGGAAGTCATGGCGGAGCGACAGCCACCAGCGAAAGAGAAACTGCCCTTACTGCCCCTGCCGACAACTGCTTACACGGCAAACTTCGGTATAACCAGCATCTTATATCTAGCTGCTTGGAGGTGAGTGTTATCGCTCTTACCGGTTCAGACTCCATGCCGCGTACGCTGCTTGGATGCTTCTGCTCACATGCGGTAGCCACGCAGATGCTGTGAGAGGGGTGGAGCTTGGAGGTGGGGCAAGAGTGAAGCAGAGAGGGTGGGGGAGTGGCGTGAAACCTGTTTTTCTTCAAATTTTCAGTCGAAGTCAGCTTTCTTCTCAATGTTACAGACTGCAGCTTTAATAATCTTTGCAAAGAGAGAACAGTCATCATACAGCCTTCATGGCATAGCATTCTGCTCTGTTCTGATCTGGGCAAGGTTCGTCACCCCTACTTACAACAATGGAAAGCAGTCAGAGCCATAACAAATTACACACACTTTGGTTAACAGTAACATGTTATGAATAAACCTTGAGAAAGAATCTGGATTGTTATGGGAAGAAGCAATGTCTGGTCTACAAACAACATCCTGCAGTGAATGGTGTGGCCTTGAGAAAGAAACTTACTGAGTGAAAACTTTTATAGTGAGTAAATATGAATCACTGCATGAAAAGTTCAATTTTCGTCAGTATGCGGCATTGTAGATTGTCGTGGAATTTCAGGTTAACGGCTGTTCAAGGTAATTTGCATGCATCGCCGAAAACTCCCATAAATTGTCAGAAATTGACGTGGGCTTTCTTAGGCAGTGTTCCCCCCATGCCTCCCCCCATGGAATTCTAGGGGAGGCTTTAACATGTAAATGAAAATGCTGTGAGCTATACAAATGCAAATCAGGGTTGCAGGGGGAGTTTTACCCCAAGTGACATTTTTCTAGAATGAGGGGTCCGCAGAGATCACAGTCTCCTAGAGCTCAACTACTGTGCATAGTGGCATGACTACCGTCACCTTTTCTTTGGTCTTACTTAAATGCACAGAGGATGTATTAACCACACATCTTCTAGCAATGCGCTCAACTGGCAGAAATGATGCTGGGTATGACGTGTCTGTTCCCAGACTCACCAGACACAACCCCTCAAACTGTTGGTTTCAGGTAACTATCGAGAAACCATATCTTTCTTTGTTTTTCCCTCTGCATGTTCTCCGTTGGTTTTGGGATTTGAGTGGCTGGAACGACATAACCCCCACATAAACTGGACCGATCGTCATATTGAGTCTTGGTCGACCTCATGCCATGAGACGTGCCTTCGTTCAGCGGCCCCCGCTGTAAGATCTCCTAGGGGGGGGGGGTAGATGGACTCTCCTGACCTTACTTCTGTTCCTCCTGAGTACCATGATCTAGCCCCTGTCTTCAGTAAGGTCAGTGCTACGTCCCTTCCACCTCACAGACCATACGACTGTGCTATCGAGCTTTTACCAGGAGCTCCTCTACCCGGCAGTAGACTTTATAATATCTCCAAACCCGAACGGGAGACTATGGAGAAATACATAAATGAGTCACTAGCTGCTGGAATAATCCGCCCCTCTTCATCTCCTTTAGGAGCAGGTTTCTTTTTTGTGGGTAAGAAGGATGGATCTCTCAGACCATGTATTGACTACAGAGGTTTGAACCAAATTACTGTTAAGAATAAGTACCCACTTCCTCTACTCGCTTCTGCCTTCGAACCAGTTCAAGGGGCCACTGTCTTTACTAAGCTCGACTTAAGGAACGCTTATCACCTTCTCAGAATCAGAGATGGCGATGAATGGAAGACTGCCTTTAAGACCCCTCTGGGTCAATTCGAGTATTTAGTCATGCCTTTTGGTCTAACAAACGCTCCTGCGTGTTTTCAAGCCCTAGTCAATGACGTTCTCAGAGATTTCTTGAACGTGTTTGTTTTTGTCTACATTGATGACATACTCATTTACTCCAAAGACCTCACAGAACACAAGAAACATGTCCGCCTGGTCTTACAAAGACTCCTTGAGAATAAACTTTTCGTCAAAGCCGAAAAATGCGAGTTTCACCAACCTTCAGTCACCTTTTTGGGGTTTGTGCTCAAGGGCGGACAGGTTAAGCCATCTGAGGATAAGATAAAGGCAGTTTTGGAGTGGCCGGTTCCCGAAAACCGCAAGCAGCTGCAGAGATTCCTGGGTTTTGCTAATTTTTATCGACGATTCATCAGGAATTATAGTCAGACAGCTCTACCTCTAACCTCTCTTACATCAGTCAAGAAAACCTTCCAATGGTCTCCCGAGGCTCAAACTGCTTTTGACAAATTAAAGATGTTGTTTTCCAGAGCTCCAGTGTTAATCCAGCCTGATTCATCGAAACAATTTATCCTCGAAGTCGACGCTTCCGACTCAGGAGTTGGTGCTGTCTTATCTCAGAGACTCAATTCAGACCAAAGAGTTCACCCATGTGCTTTTTTCTCCCGTAGACTCTCCTCTGCTGAGCAAAATTACGACGTTGGTGACCGCGAATTACTGGCCATCAAATTGGCATTAGAGGAATGGAGACACTGGCTTGAGGGAGCAGAACACCCGGTTCTTGTCCCAACGGCCAAACCTCATAAGAACCTTGCCTATATCCAGTCCGCCAAACAGGCCAATACTCGACAGTCAAGGTGGTCACTATTTTTCTCACGATTCAATCTCATCATCTCTTACAGACCCGGATCCAAGAACATCAAACCCGATTCTCTCTCTCGTCTTTATTCCACTGATCAATCTGAGACTCCTGAGCCTGTTCTACCCGCTTCCTGCACTGTTGGGGTGGTTACCTGGGAGATCACCGATCTAATAAACTCTGCCCTCGCTTCAGAACCAGATCCAGGTAACGGTCCCCCAAACAAGACTTATGTACCTTCTTCTGTCATTTCTCGCCTAATTCAGTGGATGCACAATGCCAAATTTGCCGCTCACCCGGGGGTGAGTAGAACCATCAACCTCATTTCAAGACGTTTCAGGTGGCCCACTCTACACAGAGATGTTAAGGAGTATGTTCTGGCCTGTTCTACCTGCGCCAGAAACAAGTCCACACATCAACCTCCCTCTGGCCTGTTGCATCCACTTCCTATTCCTTCTCGTCCCTGGTCTCACATCGCAATCGACTTTGTTACTGGTCTTCCCATTTCTCGAGGTATGTCCACAATTCTCACCATTGTTGACCGATTTTCCAAGCCCTGCCATCTTGTACCCCTCAGGAAGCTTCCTACGGCTTTTCAGACCGCCCAGCTCCTAATTAAACACGTTTTCCGTCTACATGGCATCCCTCAGGAGATTCTTTCCGATCGTGGTCCACAATTCATCTCTTAGGTTTGGAAGGCATTTTGTTCAGCCCTCAACTGCAAATCTTCTCTCACCTCAGGTTATCACCCACACTCCAACGGCCAAACCGAGAAAATGAATCAACAGCTCGAATCCTCCCTTCGTTGTCTGACCTCTAGTAATCCCTCCGATTGGAGCCAACACCTTCCATGGATCGAATATGCTCACAACTCTCTAAAGTCAGCTTCCACCGGCCAGTCTCCTTTCCAGGTCAGTCTTGGTTATCAACCTCCACTTTTCCCCGCAGACGAGAGAGAGATTTCGGTCAAATCAGTCAACCACCACATCCGCCGCAGTCATCGCATCTGGAGAGACACCATAGCCACCCTCAACCGTTCCATGGAGACCACTAAACGTTTCGCTGACTCAAGAAGACGCCCTGCACCAGTTTACTCCGTCGGTCAGGAGGTATGGCTCTCCACTCGGACATCCCCCTCAAGGGGATGTCCCGTAAACTCTCTCCCAGATTCATTGGACCCTACAGGATTTCCCAGGTCATAAACCAGTCTGCCGTACGAATACAACTGCCTCAGACTCTTCGAATTCATCCCACATTCCACGTCTCTCAGATCAAGCCTGTGATCTCCAGCCCTTTGTGCCCTCCGTCCGACTCCCCTCCACCCGCCCTGGAAGTCGATGGACATCCGGCTTTCACCGTCCGCCGGATCGTGGACTCCCGTCGGCGAGGTCGTGGCTGGCAGTACCTCGTCGACTGGGAGGGCTACGGTCCGGAGGATCGTCAGTGGGTTCCTGGTTCCTACATCCTCGACCCATTCCTCATCGAGGAGTACGAGCGATCCCTCCCATCGACGTCTTCTGGACTGCCAAGAGGCGGTCGTTGAGGGGGGGTACTGTTGGGATCTGGAGCTGTACCACCTGTCTCCAGCAGAGTTCGCTGTGGATCCTCCTGAGCTGAGCCTTCGACACACCTGAAACTCATCTCATCATCAGGAGGATCCTCCACCATATAAGCAGCCCTCAGACCTCGCATCAACGCCGCAGTGTTTATCCAGTATGGTTAGCACCTGAGCCTCACTTCCTCTGTGAAATCTTTGTTGCCTCTAGTCTCCTAGCTGGAAACTAATTACCTTTTGTCTCTGCCTACAGGAAACCTGTTTTTGTCCTGTAAGCTCTGGATGAGCTTAACCTGTCGAGCCTGCCCTCAGAGCCAAACCTGAAGAACCTTCTCTGGATTTCCCATGCTGCTCTGGACTAAGATCTGGAAAACCAAGGTCTATCCTATCGTTAGATGCAAGACGCTGAAGCTGAAACTGAACTCTGCTGAATCAAACAGTCTCTGGAACCAACAGTGCCTCTCTCAAAGCCAAACCCGGATTCTTCAAGGTAGATCTCTGAAGATAACATTTCCACATTCACCAGCTACGTGGCTAACTGAACTGTCTCCCTTCCAGTTGCCTGTGAACCAGATCCCCAGAAGTGAACCAGTTCCTGACTCTTTCATTTTACCATTGTTCAATAAACATTGTTAAACTTTTACTCCAGTTTCCGTCTCCGTGGTGTTCTGCATATTGGGTCTTCCTGAACCAATCATGACAGATTGTATGTACGTGAAAGTTTTCTGGGAAGATTTCTGCTTCTGTTGTTCATCTAAATTTGATTCTCCTTCTCATCTGGACAAAGAGAATGTTTTGTTTGGACTAGAAATGACAGATAAACTGCAGGACCTAGCCTTTTATGTTTTACTCATGATGGGGAAATTTTACATTCACAAAAACAAATACATGAGGACCAAGCCAAACTTCAACGTTTTTCTTAAAGAACTTTGTTTGTATTTTCAGTCACTTAAATTTATGAAGACGAAAAATGGTATAAAATTATACACTTTTGTAAATGACCATAAACTCAATGTAAACCCCTAGCTATTATTAATTTATGTTTATTTTATTTATTTGTTTATATATTTATATGTTTGTTACCCTTGTTTTATTTTTATTTATTTTTTACATTCTATGTCTCATTTTTTTTAAAGTCATAATGTCACCAACTGCTGTGTATCTATGTTTGATGTTTGAATTACTCTGTATTGTTACACGGAATTGCCAATAAAGCAAAAAAAAAATGATAGACGCGAGCTGTTCTCGCAAGTCCTTCCATATAACAATGACCTTGTATGTGATTGGAGGAGCTTGGCGAGCCTTCGACTGCTCGTCCAATCACGTGTGAGGTTATGGGCAAGCAGACATGTTATTCAGAAGAACTTCTCTAGTTCCTTTGTTTGGATTTTGCTGGTACGTGATCCATGGCTGGACGACGTCTCGTGTTCAACTCGCCTTCAACTCCTCTTGGACACGATCCACAACTTTCAGCAGTCGAACAACTGTGCGGGAGAGACGAACTCAAAGAAGAGAAGCTAGCGGTAAATATATGTTTGATTACTGCTAAGCTAAGCTAAAAGCACCCTAGCCTAAAGCTACGGCTAATAGTAGCCTTGCAAGAACAAGCTTTATTAAAGTGTATTTTTTGTGATTCGCAGGAAGCAGTACACCGTCTTCACAACTCGGAGACAAATTGCAGGCGCTATGAACCGGAGCAAGGGTAAGATTTAAAGAATATGCTTTCATTATGCGGTAAAAGGAAATAGATTCGGATAGATACCGATCATAGCTGTACATTTTGTTTTCACAGACTAATCTCGCCTCACAATGAGGCAGTGACCTCCTATTTGCTCGGAGCCATATCAGCAAGTTCAGATTTGCACGATGTTGATAAAGACGACATTGTTTGTAAGTGACTTGTTTTAATGTTTTCTCCTTCCTTGTTACTGTGACTTGCGTTTGATTGTTTTATTCATACCACCCTCATTTAATTGTTTTCCAGCTGCCTGTAAGACGTATTATGAGACGGTACGTAGGAGCTTCAGATATACGCAGCCAGCGAACACGTTGCGTGCGGAGGCTGCCAAGCATTCAGCTCGGAGTCGAGCTTGAAGAAAGAGGGTAAGACTTTATTTGGTGACTATTTTTCAGGTGCATTGATAGATGTGTGGTGTCCATACGCAGTGCATCCCAGCGCATAGTGCTGATTCATTGTTTTTTTTTTACAGCTGCTGGAATCGAGGCAGAGTGTGCTAGCCGATGAGGAAGTGGAACTCTGGAATGGCCGCCGCCATTTCGTAGGCCGGATCTCTCTGAACTCTGTGTTAAGCTGCAGTCCCGGTTAGAAGCGATGCCGAAGTACAGGGCCACGCACAGTAGGCGTCTGCACATCGGACCTGCCTCGGATGGAATGCTGCCAGCTACCTCCAACCCCGAGGAAGCAAACGCACAGTTCACGGAGTTGTAATTTTTGGATACGCATGTGTGGGCAGATCCTCGCGTTGTATATAGTTGTGTTTTTTTTTTAATAAAGCTCTTTCTTTGCATAAACATCTTCCTGGCAAATGTTCATTTCCTGTATAAATTCATTCATGTCCTTGATGGTAGCCTAATAATAGTGTAGTAGTGTAGGATAACATAAATATACAACATATGAATAAATAAATATATGATTAAATAAATATATATTTATATATATATATATATATGTAAATATATATGTAAATATATATATATATATATATATATATATATATATATATATATATATATATATATATATATATATATATATATATGCCAACCAATCACGAGCGATTTTACTTGTTTAAAAAGAAGTGGTTCCATCCAATACTCAGTAAGAAAATTCAAGCTTGGCCTGGCCACGCGTGGTTTTGCTGCCAATCACAAGCGATTTTACTTGTTTGAGAATAGTGGTTTCAGCCAATACTGAGTAGGTTATTCAAGCCAGACCTGGCCAGCCCCGCAGGTTTGCTGCATTCATATGCTAATTAGGGCCATTAGTACAGCTGATCGCTCTCCACATACGTCAGAGTCCGTTTCCGACAATTTGTGGCACTGACAAACGGCGACAAATTGTCGTTAACTGACGAAAATCAGGGAAATATGCAGGAGTTTACGGGGGCGAAAATCTCACTTTTCATGCAGTGAATATTAATATATAATAGAAGAAAGATAAAAAAATTTCCGACAACATCTAGTTCATACTACAACTCTTACTTTGGGAAAATGTGCTAAACTCCATCTTTTTAGATTTTTTTTATAGTTATTATTCGCAGGCCAGGTGTGCAATTTCTGCAACAGGAACCACAGCACTGAGCATTGTGGTATACCTGTCACAAATGCAGGAAGGACTCACCTTGGGTTTGTAAAAACTGATAAATGGGAAAATTGTAGCTTCATATGTAGTACTTTTCCTTGGGTGAAATAAATGTTACTCCAGTACTGAAATCATACTGTTTGTCATTTTCTAAGCTGAAATGTTGAATGATGTGAAAAGGCGAGACAAGACAAGATATAATTATTCTCTAAGTTGTTCTTTCTTTCACATAGTGAGATTTGCAACAATACAAATGAGTCTGTTGGTGAATGGACAATGGCCTTGTTGGAAAAGCATGGTTATGACCTGTTCTCAGCTCAGGAACTAGGACCCGTGTGATATCTGGTTGTTCAATAGTTTTGCCTAAATACATGATTTAGATATGACTTATCAAGATATTCCTGCAAAAAGGTCTGATGTTGCAGGGGAAGGTAATGAAAGTGTTTGGAGCATGCTCTGGTTCTGATGCCAGTTTGTTTCAGCCTTATCCAGTCTCCTGTAGAAGGGCTGGTCACATCACAGGTTATTTGCATTACAACAAGGACACTTAGCAAGGTAGAGTGAATACACAAACTTGAAGAGGGGAGGGGGGGCTTGCAGGAAAACTGAGGCCCCGTCCACACGAAGTCAAACACTGGCCTAAATTCACAAATTTTTCACCACACCAGCCTCTCATCCATACGAAGCCGGCGTTTCGGGTGTCTGTAAACGATTTTTTTTAATTAAGCCTTCAGAGTGGGAAGATTTTGAAACGCCGTTTTCGCGGTTCCATCTTTAAGCTCTAACCGCATTTTTTTCTTACACGCATGTGTCATAGCGTCGCCTCTAAACACGCATGTGCAACACAGTATCACAACAACAATGGTGTTGAATGGTTGCTGCTCATGCTACTCACCCTGCTGTCGGGCTTACAACAGAATCTTCTTCTTCTGGAATATCTCCAGGAAGAACAGAGCAATATCGACGACATAGTTCAGCACCTGAATTTGACTGAACCACGAAAATGGACCCGCAGGGCAACCATGTATAAATATTACTGCGCATGCCCAACATTTCGTTGCCTGTTTTCGCCTATTTTTGCTTTGGCACCACAGCGCCACTTACAGGCCTGGCATACATTTTGCAGCGTTTTCTTGCATTCATGTGGTCGATAACATTTATTTTACGTCTCCGTCTTTAAGACAAACGTTCTGGAAAATATTAGCGTTTTGTGTGCGTTTTGACTTCGTGTGGACGGGGCCTGAATTTCTCCGGGACATCTAGTGTTAATCTGATATTTTGTCTTTGAATTCAGCCCTCTGTAGGTTGATCATTTTCATTTCCATCAAATGATGTGGCATCGTTTTGTTCATAACACAACACCCAGTCCATATCAGTATAAATAAACAGCATGTCTCAACTGGTTTAAATCCTCCTTGAAGGACAGGGACTTTTTTGTATCAGTAGGTAATTTAACATCAGAGTTGAGAAAAATCACATGTGGGGTTCCCCAAGGGTCCATTCTGAGTCCCATCCTATTCAATATCCACACGCTCCCTCTTGCTCAGTTAATAAAAAGCAACAACATACGCTACCATAACTATGCAAACGACACTCCGCTTTACATCACCATGTCACCAGGTGGATATGAACCAATTCAAGCACTGAGGAAATGCTTAGAAGAAATCAATCCCTGGATGTGCAGTAATTTTCTTCAACTGAATAAAAACAAAACTGAAGTAATATTCTTTGGACCAATAGAGGAGAGATCTAAAGTTAGCACACAGCTTCAGTGGCTTCAGCTAGTAACCACTGATCAGGCCTGAAATCTAGGTGTAGTGCTGGATTCAGACTTAAACCTCCAAAAGCATTTAAAGACAATTACAATGTCAGCTTTCTATTCCCTGAAGAACATTTCCAGGATTACAGGACCAATGTCTCAGCATGATCTGGAAAAACCAATCCATGTGTTTATCTTTAGTCGAATTGATTACTGCAACAGTGTTTTCACAGGTCTGCCTAAAAAGTGGATAAGACAGCTGCAGCTGATCCAGAAAGCTGCCGCCCATTACCTCACTAAGACTAAGAAAGTAGAGCACATCGCCCCAGTTCTAAAGTCCTTGCACTGCCTCCATGTATCTCAGATATAGAATTTAAAATACTTCTGTTAATCTATAAATCTCTGAATAGCTTAGCACCTAAATACATCACACACTTGCTATCAGTGCATCAACCCTCCAGACCACTCAGGTCTTCTGGCTCCAGCCTGCTCTGCATACCTAGAACCAGAACTAAACAAGGAGAAGCAGCATTTAGTTCCTATGCTCCACTTATCTGAAGCAAATCATGTAAAGCACTTTGCATTGTCTTTGTACTGAATTGTGCTATACATATAAATTTGCCTTGCCTGCCTTCCCATGATTTTTTGTCCCACTGAGATCTGATGTGTTTTAAAAGTGTTCCTTTAATTTTTTTGAGCAGTGCATATATATATACATTAAAACCTATTGAAGTTGTAGGTCTTCTTGGGAAAATTGTCTTCAGAGTTTAGAACTGAGTATCCCCACACTTTCATCCGGTGCAAGTTTCTGGGGACGAGGAAGGCGAGGAGAGTTAAGGGGGTTTTATAGTGAAGGCATTGCCTCAGGGTACTGCAGCCACTTCTATGCTTATTAGGCCATACGCTAGCTTTTCTATCATGTCATCCCGTTCCAGTGTTCTGGGTAATAAAATCTGTTTATATAGTCTGAAAATATATCACACGAGCAAGCTTACATTAAGTTTCCACACGCAGAAATCCTGCAGTACTTAAACAATTCGAGCGTGAAGTTAGAACAAATTTTCCTTCCGCCATATGCAAATGATCTGACTGTTAGCGTCCCATATATAGTTCAGACCAATAAGCGCATGGTGATTACTACGCCATGACGGTAGTGATGAGGCCGGCATGTAAACAAAGATGGCTGAGCCCGGTAAGCATTGAAAATCCTCCTTGCTGCATGCACATAGTAGATAACTGTATCGAAAATATCTGTGTTATAACTAGAGCTAGATGGGACACCTCAGAAAAATCGCAAAAGAGTGGATATCGCTGAAAGGGACAGTGCAATGCAGTGTTGTCAATCGCACACACCTTGGTAGGGAGTACAATGAACTGGAAACACTGCCCTACTATCGTCCCTCGGCAAATGTTCTACGCCATAAAAAGATAGCAACAAACACAACAATCAGCTGGTAAAGGTGAGTGCATTCACATTATTGTTAAGATCTTGTGTAGCCTCCATAAAGCTGAACATAGGTCATCAATCATACATTTTTTGTGCCATCATCATGATCATGGACCAGATTACGTACGTAGTGCATGTGTATTTTTTGATTGGCCTAAAAAGGCAGCAGGCAAGACATGTATGTATATGTTGTGGGATTTTTTAAATCATTGTCAAAATCTTAGCCTGCTACATAAAGATTGTCCTTCTGATCATGCTGATACTGATCATTATTGACACAAAAATATATGAAGTGAAAAAGTGTAGGGTAGCAAATAAGACTACACTACAGTGAATGCTGTTGTTTTGCCTTTGAATTTGTAATGAAAAAGTGCATGCATCATAATGGCAAACAGTTTGTTTTGTTATATAGTACAGCTTCAGTTAGTGAATGATTTAACCTTTGAGAATAGAAATGAAGATAATGGCATTTGACACCGACCAATAGACATTGTGACCATCACTGACATTCATAATGATGCCTAATTAGACATTAGAATTTGTAAATATTTTCTTAATATTAATATTTAGTGCAGTGAGCATGGTGAGGCTTGTGAAAACCACTTTTCTCAGTATACAATGTTGGAGAATGAGCAAGGCAGTTATTGTTGGATGTTCTGTATTGATAAACCTGCTTGTAAATTTGTTGTATAATGCTGTACATAATTTGGATAATAAATATAGAGTATATGCAACATATTTGTTTTTAATTTTGTTCATAATCTAAACCTGACATGTTATCAATATGAAAAATTAGATCCCGCCGTGAACTTGTTTAAATAGCACTGGGTTGGAAACAAAGCTGCTTTAGATTTTTAAATAAAGATTTCTTCACAACAATTGCTCATATCCTCATAATCTTTCATATTGGACATATGTGGGAATGTTCTTATCGATTGTGAAAATTGAAGTGTTTAGCTTTATTGAGATAATTGAAGTTAAAGAGGCTATTATTGGAGGCCAAAAATTTCAGGAATTTTCCAAATAAGTTTGAACCACTCCTCCCATCCGGCCGATATTTTAGGGATTGAATATTTTAAGGATCCTCAATAGATCTAAAAGTTTGAAGTGTGTGGTTTTATTACTTTTAAACTTAATTGGAGTCAAAGATGCTATTAGAGGCCCGAAATGCAAACGTTTCACGAATTTTCCAAATAAGTTTCCTCTAGAACCACTGCTCCAATCCAGCTGATATTTTAGGGATTGAATATTTGTAGGACCCTCCACATACCTACCAAGTTTGAAGTGTGTGGCTCTATTACTTTTAGAGATAATTGGAGTAAAAGATGCTAATAGAGGCTAAAATGTCAATTTTTTCATGTATTACCCAACTTCAAATGACGATTACTCACTAACTGCAGGATGCCCGCTTGTGGAACTTTTTTTCAAAGAAGATGAACTATTTTACTTCATAAAAACAATAATAAAAAGTATTACCCAAGATGCTGGAGCGGAACTCACCTTCTAGCCACTTTCTGAGAGCTAGCCAATGGCCTATATGATTCAGGGTTAGAAATCCAACTTTTTTGTAAAACCTTTTTAACCCCAATCACAGTAAGTAAAAAGCAGGAACAACATAACAGTTATGTGTTCTGTTTTTCCCATAGATCTCATTAAGACTCGTGAAACTTTTCCATGATAGCCCGGAATGAGCGGTGTAAACAATTAGCTCCGCTTCAGTTCAAGCACATTTACCGCACAAACCACCTGTGATACAGAGCCTGGACTTTCCAAATTTAATTTTGTATAAAATCTGTGCATAGAAAATGACATTGATGTTTGTCTAAGTCTTAATAAAGCATAACGTTTTTTATAGAAAGGATCTATATAGCAGGGATTTTTTTTATAAGTAATTATGTTCTTTTTTTGTTTTATGGTTGTATTTTAAATGTACAAGAATTTTATAAAATAAAGAGTAAGACTTCAAAAATGTGTAACAAATAACAAATTCAACCTAAAGGAATAGAGCAGTGGAAGCTTAAATACTTCACTGAACAGGTTATCATTGGAGGGGAGATTATTGTAGCTCCAGATGGATTCACTGATCGTTTTCCCACTGAATGGCAGCATCCTCTCATTGAGGATATTTTTATTCTCTAGTTTTAATCTGATTGTTGGAGATCAAGGCATCTGAGACAAAACACCTGATTAAATTCCTCAAGTAGACTATTGGTTGATTCCTTACATGATTTATAATATTGTGTGGTAAAATATCACCATCCCCTTTAACTGATCATTGCTGTTACTTTTGTTCTCTATGTGACTAAATGTAAATCACCATCATCCTTTATTTGGTAATTAAACTAACGTCTGGCATAATAGGGATTTCTGCATAGAAATTAGTAACCTCATTCAGAATATTTCATGGATGGAACTTTCACCTTTGATGTAATAGGAATTGCTCAAATTTAGTGCTAAGAAAGTTGCAGTCAGGATTAATAAACTGGTTTATAAAATTGAGGCCAAAAAAAAAAACCCACAACTGATTTATATCAACAATTATGTAGGAAATCAATTATATCATCTGAGGAGCAGCTTCAACTTGAGGAATTTAAATCTCAATTAGATAACTTCTTTCTAGTCAAAGTTCAGGGGACCTTCATTTGCTACAGGGCTTGTTGGATCCAGGAGGCTGAGAACTCTTCAGCACAGCAAATTCACCAGTGTTAAAATTTGGGTGTTAGGCTGTTTCAGAGTGAACTGTTGATGTACTAGTGTTGATTCTGGCAGAATAAACTGTCCACTGGTGATAAACCATATGAGTGTTGGTGTAAAATCACAGAGCTGACGGTATTTTTTGAGGGCAGCCATTTTCTTTCACTCGCATGGAGCTTGACAAGGAGAGACTGGTGAGTAAAATTTAACAAATTAGTCGTCGTGTCATTGCTACTTTCATTAAAATGAGTTTACGCTGACTCGTTTTTTCTAAATTTGGAGACAGCGTAATCTTTATTGGCATTTCTAACAAGTTTTCGTAGCCGTTTTTTGTTAACGTTAAATAGACGTGTCTGGACTTGCAGACTATTAACGTAAGCGTTTATTTCATTTCTTGTAAGACGTTAAACTAAACGCCATTCTAAATTGTAGGTTTGAACAATTTAGGTTAAGTCACCTATTCATTTTTAACTTTTTTCTAAACCGTCTCGGCAGTGTCCCGGGTGTTTAAAAAAATCACGCGCTAATGTTTCATAAACGTTAACGTTACGTTACCGTTAATCAGGCCATAGTTCGTAATAGAGTAAACTCTTGGAGAATAGGCGGTAACTTTTATTAGTTAGTGTTTGTTGTAGCGGTTTGGTTTTACATATGACCACAGGAACGTAGCGTTTATTATTACCGTTCACCTACACCCAGGGGCGGATTTAGGAAATTTGGGGCCCTAGGCAAAGACAGGCATGGGGCCCTCTGAATTGAGAAGATGACATATAGAACAGACCCATTATACAGATACAGAAATTTTAATAGAATAGAAATTTGAGGATGTCATGTATCTTCAAGTTTGTCTATGTCACTGTAACTTGGAGGCAAGAATCTCTCTCTCTCTCATATATATATATATATATATATATATATATATATATATATATATATATATATATATATATATATATATATATATATATATATATATATATATATATATATATATATAGCGTGTGTATATATATGTGTGTGTGTCAATAAATAAAAGGTGCATGTCACAGGAAAGACGTGTTGTTACAAATATTAAACTACAGAACAGTAAATTATTTGATCTATAATTAATGTGACCCTTAATACAAAGCTGTAAAGCAGAGTGAGATGTTGGTAATAATTTCCTAATGTTTTTTTAATGTATAACTTAAATTATTAAGGACCAAAACACCTAAAACCTATGGGTGATTTTACAACATTTAAAAGCCTGAGATTTTCCTGAAATTCAACATAAAAAAACACCTAAATAATTGATTTTTCATCGTTTGTAGCAAATCCAAATGAAATTACAAACTTACTTTAAAATGACCCATTTTCAATAAGGTAAATAAATGCTTATCAATATAGGGGGAATGTCCCCTTCGACGGCTTAATACTCACTAGTTGTTCAACTCCACACGATGGATCCTCCTCAACAGGGGCCAGTGTTACCGCTGAGTTTAAAGCTGTTCGCGGGTTACTGCTGCCCGCCGCTGCCGCAGTGAAGAAGCCGAACCCCGAAATCCCTCATACTCCGTCAGCGCTCCACCACGCTGCGCTCCACACAGCCTGCACAAAGCAAAGCCTACAGCCGCCGCTGTGGCTCCCGTCCGCTCCGCTCTTAGTTCCTTGGAGATCGTAGAGGGCACTTGTTGATGGCATTAAAATAATTTCTAATAGCATTAAAATAGCATTAAATTAGAGTCACTCATTCTAGTTGCGGCCGGCCCATAGGGGCGCTGGGGCACCGCCCTCCCTGATAAGAAGAGAGAAACGTAAAATATATTTTTAGAAGTTAACTCATAAATGTCAGTTTTACTCTCTAGAGTGTGTACCTATAAGCAAAACAAATTATATAAACTACATTTCCCTATCTACTGTCATTCATTTGTGGATTTCCACAGACAGACTCCTACCGTCTCTGTCTTGGGGCTGTGATCAGACAGACCCACATTTGCAGAGAATCTGTCAATCATGTACTATTGCTAGGTGAATTTAATGGCCAATCAGCGTGTCAGAACTTTATGGTCTTGGAGCGCTGAAAATACTGCCTTTTAACAGGCTTCTGCACCCATGTGCAGGTGCAGACAATTAGAGGGAAGATGGCGAACGTAACGAGCGAGATGCAGCTTCCACCAAATTCGGTGAGATCCTTATTTATCTACCCGTTTGCCAGAAGAACATCCCTGTTGTAGGATATGAACATTTCATGTCATGGTTATTGTGACTGTGACGAATCCACCTCGTCGCTTAAAACTTTGCGTGCCACACACACATTCCTGTTATACTGTGCTTGTGAGGACCAATCCGCTCGCGCTGAGCCCAGTAGCTCCATTAACTTAAAACACACAAGCTGTTCCTGGTTACCTGCTGGCGTATTGAGGGTGCACACTTAATATTTCAGTGGGGTTAGCCGTGTGTGTGTGTGTGTGTGTGTGTGTGTGTGTGTGTGTGTGTGTGTGTATGTGTGTGTGTGTGTGTGCTACGGGGACTTGTCATCTTCAGTCTGGCTGCGTCTTTGCTGGGTTCAAACCCAGTTTGGTGTAATTGAATAAGTCAATGAATCTATGTAAAAGAATTAAGTTGTAAAAATTATTTGTTTGTTTTTGTACATCAATTGTTTGTGGAGGTAATATATGGACAAAACTGATTTATGAGAAGAAATCAGAAATAAGAGAACCTGAGGTGAGGGGCTTAAACTATTTAATGAGGGCTGTGGGAAGAAGAGCGGCCATTTTTGTTTTCGGTTTCTTTGTTACATCGCTGGTAACTGGAGAGAGGCTGAGGTCCAGAGGATCTTGTATATGTTTAGTTTCTTTTGCACCCTGTTTTGAGTTTTTGAACACAATAAATCACCAACACTGGTAACCCGACTGAGCCTGGATTCTTGGAGGCCAAAGAACCCCGTCACAGTGACCAAAATCATCACTGTTACTGTTATTATATAGTAAATTAAATCATTACTGTTAAATTGTATGTAATGTCCAATTGTTTATTTGAATTCTTATTCCGGATTAGTTGGAGACATACACTAGGCTATATCAGCCCCACCAAAAATATTTTTCACCAGCCGCGACTGACTCATTCCTGTCTAAACCCTGTGAGCGCTTAATTTAATATGACATAGCCCCACCAAAAATATTTTTCACCAGCCGCGACTGACTCATTCCTGTCTAAACCCTGTGAGCGCTTAATTTAATATGACATATTAAAAAAATCCCCATCAGCGTTCAGCATATCTTCAGTTTCTGCCCAATATATATATATATATATATATATATATATATATATATATATATATATATATATATATATATATATAATCATTATATTATCATTCAAAACTGCTTTTTTTGAATGAACTTTGTTTGTTCTCTACTCCCAAACTCAGCATCTCTTCATCCATTAATGTAATAAGAAGTTTCTTTTGAATGGAATAAATCGGTATAAAATAAATATTTTGATGGAGATGAGAAATCTCCTTCCTGGTTGGTGAATAACCAATAGTTTGCATCGTATCATTTAAATAAACAGTGTTAGTTTTTTTGGAATGTAAAAAAATTATGCTATAATTTCTAGTTACTGATCTGTTGCTACTATATTTTAATTTAACGAACCGGAGTTTCTTGATGTTCTTTATCCTGTTTGGTGCGATTGCAATTTCAAATCTTGACCTGGCGGGACCGGAGCGGAGCAAAAAATAGCTTGGCTCCGTATTTTGTCGGTGACGGACGGACAAGACATACGTGGACGGAGACGTGCGGAGGAGTAGCGGTGGATGTGGAACAGCTCTCATTGATTTACATGAAAGACAAGCGCTCCACACGACGTACGTCAGCGGGGTGGAGCGGAGTATGTGGAATCTGGGGGGAAGTCAGTCATTTTCAGTAACTTTGAAAGCAGCTTCCTACTTTCATTCTTCTTTCTTCTCTTTTCAGCACCGCTAGGGTAATTTTTCATCTTTCTTTCCTTTCTTTTCTCTTCTCCCCCGCTCTGCTCATATCGTCTCTTCGCGCCGTTTGTTTTCAAATAGTTTGCTGCCGTGTGTTTGGACCTTTCTGCCCATGCGCAGCAAATGGACTCAACTAATGTAGTGGACACTGTAGGGGGGGCCCCGAGACACACTTAATATTATAAGCATTCTAATGGCATTTTAGCGAAAGGATTTTTATCAAAAACATAATTAATGTGCACAAATAAGTAGTAGCTGTATTAACCATATATGTAAAAGGAGTTTTAGGGGGCCCCCCAGGAACTCGGGGCCATAGGCAACTGCCTAGTTTTGCCTAATGGTAAATCCGCCCTTGCTGCTCAGTCACCTGTACCTGCCTGTCTGCCATCTGCCTCAAGCTTTGGTTTCATCTGAGCCCCAGAAATCTTCCTCATCCCTGAGAATTGTTCAGCTCCTTTTACAATCATCTCAATCTGTTCAGCCTCGTGTTTAACCTGCTCTGTACAGTTGATGACAAACAAAATAAACACAATCAGTTTGTCAAACTCTGTAGGGATCCAGATCCTACTAAGTTGCTATGATCTTTGTCTCAATGCTTCACTGCGACCAAGGGGCGTTTCTATGGAATTATTTTGGTGTTTTTATGAAATTCAAGAAAAAAAGCGGGGGAAACAGGGGAAAGCATCTTGAAAGTAAAATAAATATATTACAGAATACATTTTCACATTAATAGTAAAAACTGATCTTATTTGAAAATGAATAAACATTTTTGAGAGAAGATATTTTGTCAGAGAATAAATCAAAGATAAATAGAAATTTGGAAAAAGACTTCCATGGGTAAAAATCTCTACAAAAATCTGATAACGCTAGAAACATTTTTCTCTCTCACAACCATAGTCTTTGCTCTGAATTCAGGATTTTTCTCCCAATGTGAAAAATATATCATAGGCATGCCTGTGTTCCTGTCTATTAGCAGAATAGACAGCTTAGTTCTCCAGGGCCATCACCAATGATCCGGCTCAAAGGTCCTTTATTAAATAGTTTAGATAATTTGTACAGTGGAGAGTTGAGTGTATAGGTGGGCGTGTCAGTTACAATACAAGATGAGAGATTTCATGCAGTCCAGTGATTTACTACAAACCGGTTTTCACAGCACAGCAATCAGAAGGAAACAAACTTGACTTTACATCCAGCAGTGCAATTTATGAAGTAATCAGGAGCTCTAACTTACTTATTTATCTGTTGCGTCTATGTATGATAAGAAAAACGAACAAAGGAGAAATAATATTCACATTAACATTAAATAAAACCTGTACAATAAAACCTGTTTTACTGTATATAGCTCAAACTGGTGGGTGGCCCTTTAAGAAGGTGTAAATTGACATCCAGGCCTCAGATGCCCTTTCCAGCTAGCGAGTAATGCAATGCTGCCATCTAGTGGACAAAAATAATAGCAACCTAGTAAGCTCAATGGACTAAAAATTTACCATGTTCTTTACAGAGAAACCATCTATTTCTGTCATACTTTAATATACAAAGATGCCTTAAACTCGGATATACTTTTAAATGTCAAAGGGTACATGTTTGCCATATATATGATTGTAGGCGTCAATGAAAGATAAAATGCCATTATCCTCATAAAGCCAAAACAAATAACAGGCAGCCTTGGTTTATGTCAGCATTTCTGACCTCACTTTAAACAGTGAACAACTCAATTGTTCCTCAATTTACCGCCTTTGAATTGTTCAATCAAAGGTGGCAAATTGCTCCATATGCGCTGCATTTTCAACACAGCTTCAATGAGTGCAGAAGTGGTGGATTAAGTCTAAGACTGCTGTGAAGAAGCTTTTGAACGTGCCTTTACACGGTAAATATTACAGACACTGTCTTCATGATTAAGCTAATCCAGATCCGATTCAATTTGATTATCGTTGTTTTTCTGTTCAGTGTAGGGATTGCTTGTTTTCTGCAACCCAATCTTGAGAATTTACACAAATTTAGAAAATACTGTGACTTTGGGCTAAAAATACAACATTTGTCTTTCCTTCTGGCAATGGCAAACTCAAAAAGCATTCATGTAAATTGCTTGCTTCTTGATAGTGTTACAGTGCGGGGTCCAATCTCTATGCCTCCAACTAATTATGTGTGCTGGGTACTTGGCCACTGTGATATCTGTCTAGATGACTGGTAAGCATATGGGACTTTCACCTGGAGATCTGGGGATCTAATGCAAACCGTGTCACATTCAGGCCTTGCTGTTGGGATCCATGTGCAATACCACTAAATGTGCCCTGATTGTGTAAATGGCAATGGCAGCCACTAGGATGTGCTTTAGGAAAAAAACACATTGAAAGATCATCAGCTGCAGGTGCACCCGAGCCCTCTGTCCTTCTCGCTATTCCTCTCTTTGTCAAACACTGAGAGAGGAATACTCAGTACATACTGACCCAGGCTCTGTAATGTTCAGAAAAGAAATAAACCACAGAGGGACTTTTACCGTCGTTTACGAGCTGCATATTTTCAGGGGTGAAAAACGCTGGACAGGAGGAAAACCACACACTAAAATATCTGTTCCTTCATAATCTTCATGAAAGCATAAAATACAATCTTACCATTTACTATCGGATCAGAACCCTGACCCAAGAAATAAAGAAATATGGTCAGATGGCATGGGAAACATGTGAAAAGATGGAGTTGGGATGGAGAAGAAGGTAAGGAGCCCCATGTGAGGTTCAAGTCAGACAGAACGAAGTCTGACAAACACCATGAAAAGAAGCAGGCTGCTGACAGAAACGGCACGACAGATGACCAACTCGCCCCAGCCACCATCAAACTCCACCAATACCCAAAACATACCAGATCCAAAACCTCTGTCCGGATGACTAGGCGTGGATCCAGACCCATCCTCCAAAAGGGTCTACCGGGTGGGGAACAAAGCCACTTGAATCGAGTGAATCATCCAAAACCCCACCACACAAAACACCGTTCTTGAGGTTCTTGGGTGAGCTCCATCCCACCAAAAACGCACGTAAACTCTATTGTTCTGCCGCAATAGGTTCTGCCGTAATCGGCGGGTGCATCACAGCTGATGCACTTCTGGACAGAAGAAATTAGCGTAATGTGCACTAGGCTTTTTGAAAAGGTGATGAGGGCCATGAACACCCTTGGAAAACCATTCCAGGTGGAGACCTGCAATGTAGGTATCACCAGCTACACTATATAAGTCTTGCATCGCCAAGCGGGTGTTGTTAGATGTTACCTTCCAAGACGACTCTAATCCATCCTATCTACATGTGCACATTAGATACAGAACCCTTTCTTGTGGGCCAAGACCACCTAGACAGAGTGCCCTCACTCATCGACT
Source organism: Cyprinodon tularosa (assembly GCF_016077235.1). Taxonomy (NCBI): domain Eukaryota; kingdom Metazoa; phylum Chordata; class Actinopteri; order Cyprinodontiformes; family Cyprinodontidae; genus Cyprinodon; species Cyprinodon tularosa. The sequence goes on along the minus strand of NW_024038403.1, from coordinate 14,841 downwards.
GCAACCAGGGACACCTGTGGGCCCAAGTGGAAAATCCAAAGCTGTTCCCCTCTACGGAGACACAGCTTGTACCTACCCATCTGGTAACATGTTCAAACGAGCCACGGAAACCCCAAGTGCAACCACTTCCTCCTGCAGAAACGTTTTTCAGGGTTTCAGTTTCACAGTCACAGACAGGTAACCACCGTGCTTCTTTCCGCAGTCATGAATCCCTCCTCTGCACTCTCACACCTTCCGACAACGAACCCTTTAATCCCAGAGTGACTGAAGGTGTTCACTTGGAGGATGTTTTCCAACCAAATGCGGTTTTGACCCTATGGTCAGAAAAGTCAGCCATAAGCAGAGGATTGTACCTTTCTTTGTGACAGGTGAACCCTAACCTGGTTGAACTAAGACGACGCCACCATCTACTCTCAGACAATCGGCTCCTTTCACGACTTCGAGCTGAGCATTCCCGTCATTGGGGAATTGCACTCAGCTGAAGGGAACTTAGTAGTTTATGCGCTGGAAGCCCGCTCCACAGAAGACAGCCAAATAGAACCTGAAGGGCAGAACCAGAAAGTCGAACTCTACCCAGGGGTGGAAGAAGAAGTAAGACAGCAACTAGAGAAGGCCGATGCACTGTCGAAAAAGCGGCGCTCAGGGACCTCTTCTACGAGTTCCAGTCCATCTTATCTAGGGACTCCAATGATTGTGGGGTTACAGATTTGCATACGGTCTGCATTCCCATGAAACCAAATGCTCCCCCAACCTTTGTGCATCAGTATAAGATTTCTCTAGCCGCTTATGACTCAATCCAAGAGAATCTCAATAAGCTGTCAGAGTTAGTAATTTGATTACTTCCTGTTTGGACTGAGTGTTGTTGCTGTCCAGACGATCTTCATCTGAAGTTAAGTTATTTTTTTTGTGATATCTCTGTATCTAAGTAACTCTAACTGACCAGAACTACTTTAAAACATAGCGTTTCTGCTGCACTTTTCTACTGAGCACTTGTCAGTTTCATACGGATTTATTGCTGATAGTAAGGAGTAGCTAGCCTAGGCTACCACTAGCTTAGCATCGCTATGGCTTCTCTTTCTACTTCCCTTGACTCTTTTCCAACTCTTCCTTCTTCCTCTCCTGCGCTATGTGTTAGATGTTCAGTTATTCCTCTGCCTCCTTTAGTGTTAATGGTATGTGTAATAAGTGCAGTATTTTTGTAGCTTTGGAGGCGAGGGTGTCAGAGTTAGAATCCAGGCTTCAGGCTGTTGAACATCCAGGAGTTAAAGTAGGCCCCCCAAGTAGTTGTCCTCCAAAAGTGCCTGAGCAGCCAGGTGATTGGGTAACTGTAGGCAGAAAGCGTAGTCGTGGATCTCTGCCCACTGGTCACCACCAACCCGTTCACGTTACTAACCGGTTTTCCCACTCAGTGACACACCCACTGAGAAGCCCACTCTGGTGATTGGCAGCTCCATAGTCAGAAACGTGGCATTAGAGACACCAGGGACCATAGTCAAATGTTTGCCGGGGGCCAGAACAGACAACATCAAATCCTACCTGAAACTGCTGGCTAAGGATAAGGTTAAAAACAGAAAGAATGTTATTCACCATTGCGGTATTGACACCTGGTGACGCTAATCGGAGGTCACGAAAATTAGTGTTGCTTCGGTGTGTAAGTTTGCAAAAACAATGTCGGACTCTGTAATTTTCTCTGGTCCCCTCCCTGATCTGACCAGTGATTACATGTTTAGCCGCATGTTGTCATTCAACCGCTGGTTGTCTTGGTGGTGTCCTGAAAACGTGGGCTACATTAATAATTGGCAATCCTTTTGGGGAAAGCCTGGTCTGATTCGGAGAGATGGCCTCCATCCCTCTTTGGATGGTGCAGCTTTTCTTTCTAGCAATCTGGCCACATTTATTAGTCCTCCAAAACCCTGACCACCCAGGGTGCAGACCAGGAAGCAGAGTTGTAGTTTAACACAACATCTCTGCAGCTTTTCTACTGTTACCCACTCTTTACGCCATTCAGACAGTGTCTTGCCCACGACCAAAATCTAATAAATTCGCAGATATTACATAAGGAGTATATCATGATAATCTAATTAGAATTAAAATAACTCCATTAAATCTGGTCTGTTTAATATAAGATCTCTTTCCTCTAAAACTCTACTAGTTAATGACTTGATTTGTGATAATCACATTGACTTATGTTGCCTAACAGAAACGTGGCTGCAGCAAGACGATTATGTGTAGCATAAATGAGGACAATTCTTCAAGCTATTTAAATTTTCACATACCCAGAAGTTCTGGGCGAGGAGGAGGATTAGCAACAATATTTCAGTCTGACTTACTGATTACTCCCAATCAGTGACGTGCGGTCAGGGGAGGCAGGTGAGGCAGTGCCTCACCAGCCATCATGGAAAGAAAGAAAATATATAATCATAAAGTAATTTAAATTGTTATATTCATCCGGTGGTTTGTACTAAAAAATATTCATTTTTCATGTAGCTTCACCAATTTCGATTTTTATTTGTTCAAAATCGCTGAATTTTCTTATTTTCCCATTCAAATGCTTGGAAGCGATGCCGGTGAGGCAGCAGCGAGCTCTGCCTCACCTTGGATTGCGCAACCCCTGGCTCTGCGCTGGCTGCAAAGCGGAGAGAGCATGTTGCTGTACGGCGTCAATAAAATGGTTTAAACAAATGTAATATGTGAACTTATTTCTAATAATTTGGCTTATGTATATAATGTACAGAGCTTTTTGTCACCAACTGTGTTTGTGTAACGTGTTTCGTGTAATGAGCGATTATAAACGGCAGAGAACAAGTTCGAGGTGAGGCAGGCAGTTCTCTTGCCTCATGGCAGGGGGTGCTCAAGAGACTGAAAACATAAGGCAGGAACAGGACGGATCAAGGAAGGCTTTCTTCCCTGGCAGTGATCTCCATTGAGACAGAGAGACTTTTAAAACTGAAGGAAGATAAGGAGGACTTCTATTCATTTATAAGTAAAGGTAAGACAGTAATAACATTTATTTTGTTTTGTTTTTTAAGGAAATGTGTGTTTTGTGAGCTACAGTTTGTATGTGTAAGGATGCAGAAGTGAAACATAACCTGTAAACTGCTGTCAATCTATGCATCTATTTGCAAATCTGATTCTGATGACGTCAGTGCCTCACCAGCTATGAACCTCACCGCACGTCACTGCTCCCAATGTAGTTAATACTTACAACTCTTTTGAACATTTAACACTTAATTTCCCTCATCCAAATTGCAAAGCAAGAAAAGCTCTTCTTTTTGTAACTTTGTATCATTCATCAGGTCCTTACTCTGAATTTTTAGATGAATTTTCAGAGTTCCTTTCTTATTTGGTATTAAACACTGACAGGGTCATCATAGTGGGAGATTTTAACATCAATGCTGACATTGAAAGCGATAGCTTAAGAGCAGCTTTTAACGCTATCTTAGACACTATTGGCTTCGTTCAAAATGTGAATAGTCCCACACTCTCATCTTCATACTTTGGATCTTGTGCTGACATATGGCATAGAATGTGAAGAAATAACAGTATTTCCTCACAACCCTGTCCTCTCTGACCGCTTTTTAATAACCTTCAGGATTACTTTAACAGAGTTCTCCTCCCCCAGAACAAAGTTCAGTTTTAGCAGATCATTATCAGGTAGTGTAGTTATAAATTTTAAAGAATCTGTTTCACTTTCTTTCTCCTCTGTGTCACTGAGCAGTGCTGCAGAGTGCAAAAGCTTAGTTTATTCCCCTTCAAAGGTTGATGATTTTGTTGGTGGGGTTGCTAGTTCTCTGCATACTGCCTTAGACAATGCAGCTCCTTTGAAACTGAAAACTGTTAAAAATAGAAAGCTGGCTCCTTGGTTTAATGCAGAGCTGCGCACTTTGAAGCAAAATGCTAGCAAACTGGAGTGGAAATATATCCCTAACCCTAACCCAGGCCTACGGGAATCCTACCTAGTCCTTAGTTTACTGCTGTATATGAGCACCCTTTGTAAAGCAAGAACAGCATATTTCTCCTCATTAATAGAGAATAAGAATAATCTTAGCTTTCTTTTTAATACAGTTGCCAAACTCACCCAGAACCATAGCTTAGTTGAACCGTCCATTCCACCTGCTCTTAGCAGTAATGATTTTATTGGAATCTTTATAAATAAGATTGATCTTATTAAAAATAAGATCATTATCACTCCTCTATCTGCGATTGGTTTGTCTCTGGAGGGTGGGGCAGCATCTGAGGTAGTCATGGAATCTGAACCAGGTTTAGACTGCTTTGATCCAGTTGAACTTTTAGAGTTAGCAAAGCTATTGTCTTCATCTAAGCCTTCAACTTGTATATTAGATCCAGTTCCAACCAGGTTATGTAAGGAGGTATTCCCTTTGATCTCCTCCTCCATTTTAGATGTGATTAATTTATCTGTGTTACAGGGATATGTACCAAAGGCTTTTAAGGTAGCTGTATTAAAACTTTGCTTCAGAAACTGTCTCTTGACCCAAATAACTTGGTCAATTATAGACCTATTTCCAATCTTCCTTTCTTATCTAAAATTCTTGAGAAAGTAGTTGCCAAACAAGTGTGCAATCCCTTACACCATAATGAACTTTTTGAAGAGTTTTGGTCTGGCTTTAGAGCTCATCATAGCACTGAAACAGCTCTGGTGAAGGTTGGTAATGATATTTTCATGGCCTCAGATGATGGACTTGTATCTGTGCTCGTCCTGTTGGATCTCAGTGCTGCATTTGATACGGTTGACCATAATATTCTTTTAGAAGGACTTGAATATTTTGTTGGAATTAAATGAACAGCACTGGACTGGTTTAAATCATATCTATGTGATCGATTTTAATTTGTTCACATTAATGACAAATCTTCCTCATGCTTAAAGGTTACCTGTGGAGTACCACAAGGATCAGTGCTAGGACCAATTCTCTCTACTATATATATGCTCCAATCGGTAGAGTTATTAGACAGCATGGGATTAATTTTCACTGTTATGCTGATGATACCCAGCTATATTTGTCTATAAATCCAGATGAAGCTGACCCATTACACAGATTACAGGCATGTCTTGAAGACATAAAACACTGGATGGCTCATAACTTTCTCCTTCTGAATGTAGACAAAATAGAAGTTATAGCCTTTGGACGAGAGTCTTTAAAAAAGAAGCTGATTAGCCAGTCACTTCATTTGGATGGGATTAAACTGATTTCAGATAATAAAGTAAAAAATCTTGTTGTGGTTTTTGATCAGGACCTGCCATTTAAATCCCATATCAAAGAGGTTTCTAGAATTTCCTTCTTTCATCTGAGGGATATTGCAAAAATTAGAATATCCTGTCCAGGGGAGATGCTGAGAAACTACTCCATGCTTTGTTACCTCAAGGCTGGCCTATTGTAATTCTTTGCTATCGGGAAGTCCACAAATTGTAGTTAAAAGTATTCAGCTAATCCAAAATGCTGCAGCCAGGGTTCTGATGAAAATTAAAAAGAGAGATCATATCTCTCCTATCCTGGCTTCCCTTCACTGGCCTCCTGTTAAATCCAAAATAGAATTTAAAATCCTACTTGTCACTTATTAAAGCCTTAAATGGCCAAGCTGTCTTATATCAGACATATGATTGTTCCTTATGTTCCTAACAGAGTACTTTGCTCTCAATCTGCAGATTTACTAGTGGTTCCTAGAATTTCTAAAAATAGAATGGGAGGCAGATCTTTTAGTTATCAGCCTCCTCTCCTGTGGAACCAACTAGCTGTCTACTTTTAAGGTTAGGCTTAAAACTTTTCTTTTTGATAAGGCTTATAGAGCTGTATCAAAGCTTATACAGATTATTCAGGAGAGGTAGGATTTGGATTTATATACATACATTAAAACCTATTGAAATTGTAGGTGTTCTTGACTGGGGAAAATTATTTTCAGAGTTTAGAGCTGAGTATCGCCACACTTTCATCCAGTGCAGGTTTCTGGGGACGAGGAAGGTGAGGAGAGTTAAGGGGGTTTATAGTGAAGGCATTGCCTCAGGGTACTGCAGCCACTTCTATGCTTCTGATTCAGGGTTAGAAATCCAACTTTTTTGTAAAACCTTTATTACCCAAATCACAGTATGTAAAAAGCAGGAACAACATAACAGTTATGTGTTCTGTTTTCTTCATAGATCTTAAGACTCATGAAACCTTTCCATGATAGCCCAGAATGAGCGGTGTAAAGAATTAACTCTGCTTGAATTCAAGCACATTTACCGCACAAACCACCTGTGATACAGAGCCTGGACTTCCCAAATTAAATTTTGTATAAACTCTGTGCATAGAAAATGGGATTGATGTTTGTCTAAGTTTTTATAAAGCATAATGGTTGTTATAGAAAGGATCTATATAGCAGGGATTTTTTATAAGTAATTATGATCTTTTTTGTTGTATTTGTATTATTTGTAATTTAAATGTACAAGGATTTTATAAAAAAAGACTAAGACTTCAAAATAATCATTATATTGTAGCCAATTCATATTTCTAAGAACTGTGTTTAACAAATAACAAATTCAACCTAAAGGAAATAGAGCAGTGGAAGCTTAAATACTTCACTGAACAGGTTCTCATTGGAGGGGAGATTATTGTAGCTCCAGATGGATTCAATAATCGTTTTCCCACTGAATGGCAGCATCCTCTCATTGAGGATATTTTTATTCTCCAGTTTTAATCTGATTGTTGGAGATCAAGGCATCTGAGACAAAACACCTGATTAAATTCCTCAAGTAGACTATTGGTTGATTCCTTACATGATTTATAATATTGTGTGGTAAAATATTACCATCCCCTTTAACTGATCATTGCTGTTACTTTTGTTCTCTCTTTGACTAAATGTAAATCACCATCATCCTTTATTTGGTAATTGAACTAACTTCTGGCATAATAGGGATTTCTGCACAGAAATTAGTAACCTGATTAAGAATATTTCATTGATGGAACTTTCACCTTTGAGGTAATAGGAATAGCTCACATTTAGTGCTAAGAAAGTTGCAGTCAGGATTAATAAACTGGTTTATAAAATTGAGGCAAAAAAACAATAACAACTGATTTATATCAACAATTATGTAGAAAATCAATTATATCATCTGAGGAGCAGCTTCAACATGAGGAATTAAAATCTCAATTAGATAACTTCTTTCTAGACAAAGTTCAGGGGACCTTCATTTGCTACAGGGCTTGTTGAATCCAGGAGGCTAAGAACTCTTCAGATTGCTTTCATATTGAAAAACAGCAGAAAGAAAAACTGAGGCTTAATGGTGAGGTTTCTTTAGACTTTCATTTTAGTTTTACCTCCTAGGGACCACATGTGATTGGTAATAATTACGGCGCTGTATGCACAGATATTAACCTGCTCACGCTGTCAGGAAAAAGCTGCAGTGTGAGGATTCTTGCTATGAAGGTGAGTTTGAAGTTGCAGAGAGAGTTAAATTATAAGTTTGTAATTGTAGAATAATAGAAAAAAAACAGGTAGTTATTTTTCAATTTTGTGTACAACTACACAAATTGTGTTGTACAAGTTGTTCATCAAAAACCTCCAACATTGTCACTTTTTCTATAAATGGTCCAGAACTATTGTTGCAAAATCAGATTTTTAATGTTCAGACTGTCATGAAAACATCAGGTACAGATTACATATTGACAATAAAAAAAAACAAATAAAACAAAATTAAATCAGATTAGGGTCCCTTCAGGCTGCATTGTGAACATAGCCATAGTTAGATCCTTCATTCCTCTAGTTGCTTGGTTGTAGCGGCTCTGGACACACACAGTTATAGCAACTGAAACACTTGTTTTATCAGGTGCCAAACCAACTGGGCCAGAATACGTACCTACATTATTTCCTAATCTAAGTTCTCCAACAAGCAAAGGAGGATTTATCCAATGGCCAGATTTGAAAACACTCAGGCTCTAAAAAGCAAAAAGATTAATGCTGACGGAGGAGCAACAGGAAAGACTGGAGAAGACAGAAGGTGAATGCCATTAAACTATTTATTTTACAGCTTTAGTTTTCCTCAAAATATCAGCGAAAACATGGAAAAAGATTGCAATTTAATGAAACAATATAAAGAAGCACATTTTTACAATCCATGAGGTTTTTATTGCTGCTCGTTCATCAATTTAGAAGCGATTACAATAATTGAAAACATCCACAGCACAATATAATCCATAAAATCAGTTGTATAAAATAGATGATAGTTACTTTCAATCATAGCAGGTAAATAGAACATCTACAGAATCAAGAACAAAACTATTAGAATTAGTTCAAAGGAAAAACTTTCAAAAAAATCTTTAAACAGCAGAAACTTCACACTTCTAGAGGAGAGTCAGATTTCTTTAATACATTATTAAGACAAAGGCTTTTTACCAAGTTAAAGCAGGTTCAAACTGATCAGTAAAATAACATCAACATCATCAATCCTGTTTATCTTTTTAAACAAACATGTTTCATCATTTTAGGACTCCAATTTACCTGAACTACAGACTCCAGCCTCTAAACTGAGTTCTTTGATGTCCCGTAGTTTAACCCCATAATCCCAGCACCCCCTTTCAAGGTGGCTGGAGCTACTTTGAAACATTAATTAGCTTGTAGCTGACTAACTCTGAGACTGACACACACTTATACATGTCCCAAATCTTCATCTGAGACTCCTCTATAGATGATCTACTTCATTCTAATATCTATTGACCATAGCTCTAACACTGTGCCAAAAACAGTTGGAGTGTTGGTGGGCCTGGTTTCAACAACACACGTAGCAGGGCTGATTGATGCATTGCTAATGAAAGCCAACAAGACACTGAATTAGTTAAACTCTGATCATTTGCAGCTGATCTCTTAGAAAATCCTCCAGAAACATCAGCAACACTGAGCAAAGCACATTAAATCTGTACTAGCTTTGCTTTTATTTTCATCTGAGGATATTTTCATCTGAATAAAAGTCTGTTTCTGGAATATAACCAACCGATAGCTTATCATTCAACTAAAAGTTTCTTAGTGTAAAAAATAAAACTACAGTTTTTTTTCTTAATAAATTAATTCAGAAAAAAGATGTGCAACACCATGCCAAAGTTGCACAGTATGGGTCTGCCTTGATTTTTTTTTTCTATTTAACCTTATCAATTGCTTAGATCAACTGAGTACAGGATTTACCAAATAACACATTATCTGTTCTGGTTTCTATGTAAACAGAGCTGTTAATTAATGGCTTTCTCAAAACTGTCCTCAAAAAAAAGGACATTAACCCGTGAGTTTCTAATGTAATGAGGTGAAGGAGTTTCTAGATGGACATTTTATCACCAGTCAAACATGGTAAACACCTCTACTGTTCATTCCTGTGGCATCTAACTGCTGACTGTGACTTATTCAAAAGGCTTCACACGAGTATGAATTCTGATGTGTCTATCAAGATAAGATTTGTTAGTGAAGCTTTTTCCACAGGACAGACATTCAAAAGGCTTCTCACCTGTGTGAAATCTCATGTGTCTAGTCAAAAGATCCTTTCGATTAAATTTATTGTTACAAATGGTACAGGAAAAAGGCTTCTCACCTGTGTGAATTTTCATATGTTTATCAAGTCTAGATTTCTTTGAGAAACATTTTCCACAGGACAGACAATAAAACTTCTCACCTTTGTGAGTTCTCATGTGAACCATTAAATGCTTTTTTTTAAGAAAGTTTTCTCCACATGTCAAACATGGGAAAGGATTCTCTCTTGTATCTTTAATCGTCTGCTTAAGAACAAGCTGTTCTTTTTGCTCACTTATGGGGAGCTCCATGGTTTCCTCTTTTATACAGGGATGTTCTGGCTTTTGATGCTCTTCTTTTATCTGCGGATGTTCAGATTCCTCTTGGTCCAAACTGGATTTCCTCCCCTGTCCACAGAGCTGATGGTCAGAGAAATCCTCCTCTTTTCCAACATAATCCTGCAGGCGGTCTGGAAACACAAACACAGCAAAAAGGCGTTCTATTGGTGGTTAAATAAAGGACACCTCACATAAAAGCACCAAACTCTCTCCTTGAGGTTGAGGAGCCAGTGGATCCTATCAAGCAACCTGAATCTTCATTCATTTTGGCCTAAATGTATTTCCCCACAAACAATTATTAAGGAAAGTAAAGCATTTACATCCAACACCACAGTGACTGTCTGGAAAATGAGGAATCAATGAGACACCCTAAACTCAGCAGCGCTTCCTGTACACCTCTGCCTGGAAGAGACAGACCCCAGCTCAATGTGTCAGAGGTTGAGCAGATTTCCAAAAATATTCTAATGAAATTTCTCCACTGTTAGCTTGGAATAATCTAATCCAGGTTCAGGTGTCTGATTGTTGTAGTAGTTGTAGTTGTAGTTTTTAAATTAAATAAAAAGATTAAAGACACTTAAAGGGAAACTTCTGTTTTTTTGTTTTGTTTTTACATTGGGCCCTTGATTTTACGTTATTACATCATGTTCTACTCATGTATATGAGTTTTGTCTCATTTGGAGCCGTTCTGAAGATATTCCTTTAGGTTATATCCAGGTAACGTCTTCCTATGGGCAATGACTTGAAGCACAAAGTAAACTGTTCATAATTTATTATTTATGGTACGCCAGTATTCATAACATGTAGGCGAATCACTGTCTCCCAGACATCCACGGTTTTATTTTTTATATTTATAAAACAAAGCAGTGCGTGTATGACATCGTCTGCGCGCCGGACTGGAGTCGTAACAGGAAGCCCGGGCCCCAGGCGGCTACGCTCTACCCCTTCTATTCATTCGGCGAGCTAATCTGAATCATTCAATTCCATTTCGAGAGCAAGATCATCTGTGGTAGTAGCACTAGACATCTTCCAGGCATGTGAGTAAAACTAGCAGCAGTTAAGAGGACAGGATGAATGAACGGTAGCCGGTGACGTCATACACGCTGTTTTTAAAAAATATGAATATAAAAAATATAACCGCGGTTGTCTGGGGGAAAGTGATTCGCCTAGAACATGATGTGATAACGTAAAATCAAGGGCCCAATGTAAAAAAAACAAAGTTCCCCTTTAATATGCAAAAATGAAAGGTGTCACCTTTTTACCCTTGTGGAATGCTATCGTCCAACAACGATTTTGAGTCAATTGATCACATCACCTTTTGAGCTGCAATATGTTCATAGGAATTTAGTAGAATATAGATTTAGAGATTTTTTTTCTCAATATAGTTAGAGATTAACCTCTGAACCGTTACTTTAGAGCTGTGAAAGGATTTCAGTGAATTGTGAATTGAATTCTCCTCACATATAAAGCATTCAATGGTCAAACTAGATCTTATATCAGATCATTCTCTATGTTCCTAACAGAGCACTTACCTGTCAGTCTGCAGGTTTACTAGTGGTTCCTAGAACTTCTAAAAATAGAATGGGATACAAATCTTTTAGTTATCAGGCTTCTCTCCTGTGGAACCAACTACCAGTTTTAGCCTCGGAGGGAGACACCATGTCTGCTCTTAAGGCAATGCTTAAAACTTTCCTTTTTGATAAAGCTTATAGTTAGAGTGGCTCAGGTTATCCAGAGCTATCTCTATAGTTATGCTGCTATAGGCTTAGACTGCTGGAGGACATAGGGACCCCTTTTCAGATCACTACCAAGCCGTGCTATCGGCAGCCCTGCATCAGTTAACAGCTAGCTTGTTAACTATCTGGAGCAGAAACCTTTTCTGATGGTTTTAAAATATGCATTTCAATACACAATCCCATTTCTTCTAATACAACCACAGTTGATGCAAGCTGGAAATCTGCCACTATGCCGGAGAACTTTAAGCCCTGCAGTTCCTAACAACGGATAATTTTATTCCTTTTTTGAGAACAAACTTCTCACTTGTAGTTATAACCTTTTCCATTTTGTGTTGAGCTGTCGCTTGCCAAACTGCAACCTGAGAGTAACTGTTGTCAGAAAATGTAGATTTCTCTTCTATTATATATTATTTTATCCTATTTACTCACTATAAAAGTTTTCACTCAGCCTGATTCAACTTCAAGGCCAGACAATTCTCTGCAGGATGGTGTTTGTAGACCAGACATAGTTTCTTCCCATACCAAACCAGATTCTTTCTCAAGGTTTATTCATAAAATTTTACTGTTTAACTAAAGTGTTTGTAATTTGTTTTGACTCTGACAACTTTTCCATTGTTGTAAGTAAGGGGGAACGAACGCTGTCCAGATCAGAACAGAGCAGAATGCTGTGCCATAAGGGCTGTATGATGAACTGTTCTCTCTTTGCAAAGATATGAATAAATGTGCCAACTGAGTGAAATCCATCGGTCTCCGTTTATTTAACTAGGATGAATAGTCAAATACTTTTTTTCCCGCTACAATTTGGTGTTGTCAAAGCAGGATTCTCCTTTACTGATTTTTTCTGAGGACAGCGATTGTCAGAAGTGTCAGGTACCACCTGGAGGAAGCAGTCTTCCAGCCTCAATACCCTGTTTAGAAGATTAAGGGAGTGAGGACTTCTGGCATCGAGGTCCTTGGAGGTCAGCAGGAGGATCAAAAGAAAGCATTTCTTTTTGAGATGGTGAGATGCATCTTTTGTCGGCACAGTTTAAAGTAAATTTTAAAAACTAAATTACAAAACAACAGATTGTTAACAGCTTTAAAGATTATTAGAAATCAAATACTGGAAAATTAGCTCAAACAAACTAAACTAATCAAATAAATAAATGTAATCTAGCAAAAAAAAACTAACTAAATTAAAGATTAATAATCATTTCAAAAGCATTAAAATTAGTATAAAACTAAAGAATATAAATACAGCCAGAGGAGCCTGTTCAGTGACAGACTGCTGCTTCCCAAGTGCCGGACCAATAGACTTAAGAACTCTTTTGTCCCCCACGCCATGAGACTGTACAACGCCTCACTGGAGGCGACACGGGACAGGGGGAAGAGGGAAGGAGTAGCAACACTTGTATTTTTTTTATTTTTTCTGTTAAATGTGAACTCTATATTTATTTGTATTTTGCTTAATTTTAATTTCATTTAACTTAATACTTTTTTGCCCTGTAAGCTGCTGGTAACCTTAATTTCCGGAGGAAGTCTTCCCAAGGGATCGATAAAGTACTGTCTAAGTCTAAGACTAAGTCTAAAATAAAAGATAACTTTTCTTTTTGGGGAGCAGAAAAGCAATTCGGGTTTTTTTTTTTCCACATGTGGACCACAAGACCCTCGCATAGGAACGTGAGGCTCTCTCTAAGAGTGAGAGGAAGATTGTAGGTGCCACCAGAAGGCATTTAATTTTACTGCGACGTCGGTATCTTAGAGTAGGTTCCCCCCCAGTTATCCAGGTCGGCACCAGAGGATTGGTGTAAGGCAAGGTCCTAGGAAATTGTCAACTGCCCAAGGAGACATTTTTGATTAAATGCTAAGAAAATCAGGTTATTCTAATGTTGCAATACAAAAATGTTAAAGATAAGATAAAGCAATATGAGGATAAGATAGAGGCGAAATTAATAACTCATAGCTAAAAAAACTATCAAATTATTACAGAATGAAAGTAAGTAGCGCATAAAATAAGGTGAAATTAAAACTTGTAAAATTGAGGAATTAACCTAAGATTAAATTACAAAAAACAAAATAAAATTGAAAAAAGTTCAGAAAAGGGCAAAAATACGGTGGTGAGAAAAGTATGAGAGGGTGAGAGGGAAATGTGACTTAAAGTGGCTGAAGGATGAAGTGGGGCGACTGATGAAACAACATTCCTTTCCTGAAAAAGGCTTCTTCTTTTTTATGGTAAAGATAGACAAATATGGAAAGACGAGACAAAAGGATTTTCATCTGCTCTTAACCCCTGACCCTAATAACTCACCTGAGCTGCATATTCAGGGTAACAAAAAAATGAAGCAAATTGAACTGAGAACCAACAGAACATTATAGCATTTGTTTCTCTGATTGCACGAAGGCGAATTCTACTTCGCTGGAAGTCAAGTGCGCCACCTACTGTCGCTCAGGGGTTGAAAGTTGTAATGTTATTTTTGCAGTTGGAAAAAATCTAATTTGCTATAAGGCGCTCAGACAAATTTCAATCTGTTTGGGAACCCTTTCTCTTATACTTTAGTGGCCTCCAAGAACTTCCTCCAACATTGCATTAGATTGAAAGATTCTGTGGTTTGAGGTAAAAAGCTGAGCAAACACAAAGGCATACTTTGGTGGCCAAGAGGACGTCTGGAGCCGAGGTATTGCATTGCACTCATTGCACTGATTTTGTGCAGTATTTTTTGATGCAAGGCCTTGCAGAATCTATAACGCAGGGGCATTATTATTTTTCAGTGAATGAGGTTTTAATAGGAATAGGTGGAGTGCAACTTTTCTACTTCGGTTATTTGCTGTTGTTTCTCAAAAAATACATGACAATATTACAGCTTTCATTGATTTATTTTTAAATTTGAAACATTGTCTAGCCTGTAAGGTAAAAAAAAAATGAACCAATTGATCGTATCGTGGTGTATTCTTGAGTATCGAAAATAATCGAATCGTTGGGTCATGAAATCGATACTGAATCGAATCGCATTGATGGATGTGATTTGCACCCCTATTATCAACAATTTATAACTTTATGTCAGGGGCTATTTCAGTCCTAATTCTGAAAGTTAGGATGTTTATTTGTTTTTTATCATCCTACATTTAAATCCATTAAGTAGGTTTTAAGTTTCATTCTCTTTTAAACATACTTGTTTTTTTTTGTTTTTCTTTTGTTTTTTTCAAATCTTTTTATTGAAAAGTCAGAGGTAGAAACAATAGGGGTGTAAATCACATCCATCTTGGTGATTTGATTCAGTATCGATTTCCTGACCACACGATTCGATTAT
>NW_024038402.1:0-40922 GCF_016077235.1 Cyprinodon tularosa | reverse complement strand
TTTCTTTAAAGTATTTTGGAATGGTAATTATCAGATTCAAAACAGGTTTTCTTGCTCAGATTGGCCGAAGTGGGATTTCCCCGGGGTCACCCCGGTTTTTACTACCTTTTAGAGAGGGTAGCGTTTTCCGGTGGAGAACGGCCCAACCTGTCCTGTGACGTCCCCTACTGTGACTGAATGATTGGTAAAGTTGGATAGATGGTTTATCCATGAGGAGCGGTCACATTTAGGAGGCCTCCAGGTGGAGTGAGAGTAGATGAATTTGGCCTTATTAGATTTATAGGCTTAGGTTATCTAGTCTAAGGTAACTTAAAATAATGTGCGCATAGGAAACTAAAACAGCTTTCCTTTAATTAGATGAAACCCAAATTGTAGTTAAATGCTGAAACTGTGGTCTTGAGTGAGAACATTTGGTCTGTGAAGCTTTGATTGTGATTACTTTTGATCCCTAATTAATGATACTTGACTAATTATAGATGCTCTCTGAGTCACCAGGTCCTTCAGAGATGTGTCGCTTCCTGTGTTTTTAAGTTACCTGTAAAAACGGTAACTTATCAGGGGGAGTTGTTAGGTTTTATTATTTATACATCATGTGCACTGTTATTTTGTTAGATTAGACAGAGCAGAAGGCCTTCCTTCACATTGTGGATGTCACGGTGTGTACGGAGGTCATCTAATCAGGACAGCCTTCGTGTCTTTAAGAATACACAGGATATGGGCACATCTTGGAGCCAGACTGATAGGAGAGCTACTGTATCTGTAACCCTGAGACAGAGAGGCAACCTGCATGGAGTTCAACACATGGATGGCCTGTCAGTTTCTGATACGGACAGCTAAGCATCCACATGATGCTACACAGACTCAGAAGGTATAAGAAGTAGAAGTTCGGGGCTCAAACTTTGCCGGACGCTTGCAGATGTGATTTTTGAACCACAGCTGTGCAGCTCTAAGCATTTTTCTCTGTCCTGTAACGACCTGATCTGGAATAAACTCTGTTACTTTTTTACTCCTGTTTTTATATGGTTTTACCCAGTTTGAGTTAAGAGTAGTAAATAACTTGCTCCCAGGAAAAGAACCGATGAGGAGGCCCCCGGGGCGCTACAGCCTTTACTTCCAATGGGACAAATCCTCCTCACTTTAACAACAGCAATCTGTGAACAGCTAGTTTATTAAGTATTTCATCTGCAAAGTCTCTCTTCCTCTGTGGAGGACACCTGTCATACCAGCTATATGAAACTCAATTTAATTAATAATAAAGTTTATTCATCAAAATTACAATAAACAGTTGAACTACCGGTACATCCCTCTCTTTTTCACATGAATGACTAAACTTTATTAACCCCCTGTATGATAAAAATGGATACTTATCCTAGGATGAAACGTACAAGACAATTACTGGCTATCTGGTGTAGGTACTCTGGTTATCACCAAGGCCACATTCTTCCCAGGAAGACCCTTTTCTTCTGGTTTTTACACAAGAGACAAAGTGCATCTCTCCTCCTTCTTTCCCATCATAAATTCTCACTGTTTTGAGGATAGAAAAGGGAGGAATTGAACGGCCTTGACAGTGAAGATCAACCCATATCACAAGTTACCACACTAAAATGACTTTCTGTTTTGCCTTAATAAATACATTTTTAAATATTTATAGATCTTAATTTGTTTTACAACTTTTACACTGATTGTTTTCCAGGTAATCAAAGTGAAAATTAACTAACTGATGTTTGCTTTTAAATAACAAATGTGTTGAAATGTATTTCTTCATTTCTTCAACCTTATAGCTAATGGAAGTATGTGTGCTTAGACTAGAGGTGGAAATTTCATATGGAAGACATGAGATCATTTTTAGGTACAATATTATGTTTCATTAGTGAATTTAGTGGATTTGAAAAGAGGGAAGGAGTCCAGAATACGGAGATCCGGAGGGAGGGAGTTCCAGAGGTGAGGAGCAGAGCGACTAAATGCCCGGTCCCCCATTGTGACAAGACCGGCCGAGGGAACGGAGAGCTGGAAGGTGTGGGAGGATCGTACAGCTTAGCCGTTCAGTAAATGTCAAAAAATTACTGTGAATTATTTAAATTTTTGATATGAATTACAGAAATAAAATCCTATTTATGACTTGGTGACAATTTTTAGACCTATGAAAGACTGATTTAAGTACCAATTATACTGAACAATTCCATTCCCTTTAAGACTTTTTAATGATCCGCAAACTGCTGCTTTGTCGCCTCCACGGTCGTCTCCATGCTGCTGTGGCTTCCACGCTGCATTTTGTTTTGATGACGCACGCGGCTGTAGGCTACGACGCTGGTAGCTGGTGTTGCCAGATTGGGTGTTTTCCCCGCTACATATTAAGGCCTGTTTACGGTGTGATTTAGCCGGGGTTTCGCCTGCAGGACTCTATAGAAATCTGGCAACCTATTGAACGGAGTTGAACTGAGAGAGCGTGCCGTTCACAGACGCCAGAATGAACGAGTTCACAATAACGTTCATCAGGCAGTAATGCAGTACGTTCAGTTCACGTTCGCCCAAAATATGAACGAGTTCATGAACTTTCGTTCAATGAACGCGTTCAGGCACAACACTGGGTGATTGTTACAACGAAATCCCATAAAAAATTTAGGAAATTAATGAAAGAATCCCAAAAAAATTATGAATTGTAATTATTTTTAATGATCCGCGGAAACCCTGGATTATTTCTGCATGTTTTGCTGCTTTGAATCTAATCATCTGGCGCATGCTCTCTACCATCTCCAAGGAACTCAGAGCGGAGCGGACGGGAGCCACAGTGGAGGCTGTAGGCTTTGCTTTGAGCAGCCGGTCTGGAGCGCAGCGGGGCGGAGCGCTGACGGAGTATGAGGGATTTCGGGGTTAGCCTGACATGTTGGTCATGTTGCTGTTAGCATAAACAAAACGTGTTGCACAATGCTTGCACACTGTTGCACTTTTATCCACAGCTTTCTTTCCGCCGTCATCGTAGGTCACTCTAAATGCAAAGTGGTCCCATACAGCAGACCTATAAAGTGCTGCTGGCGCGTCTTCCAACTCCTGTTCTTTCCCACTCGCCATACCCACACAATTCTCCACAACAACTGATTTTATTCTGCTACACCCGGCTACGCTGCTTCGCTTCTTCTTCTTCTTGTTTACTACTGGTGGTTGGCTTTGGTCGCAGTACCGCCACCTTCTGCTCTGGAGTGTAAACGCTTCGCCTATGAGAAAAAGCATGAACAAAACAAAACACACGCGAACCGAACCGAGACAGTCGAACCGAACGGTTCGGACGGTTTTCATAAACCGTTACATCCCTAATATACATACTACTTGGGCTGCAACTAACGATTATTTTGCAAATCGATTAATCTCTGGATTATTTTTTCAATTAATGGATTGATAATCAGATAGCCAAAGATATTTTAAAGAAGATTTTTTACTAAATAAAACCAGGTGAAACTACACCTTTTCCACTTGAGGAGTTTTGGATAGAACATATTGACAGACAAAATGTTTTTTTTTTTTATCCGACATGCAAAATGTTTAGATATGTTTTTATAATTTTGATATAATTACTGCTCTATTTAGGTCCCTCTGTCAGCTAAAGTTATATTTTACAGTCTCTGTACTTCAGTTAACAGTTAAATGATTACTAAATTAGTTGATGATTATTTCAATAATCAATTAATCTTGATTAATCCGATTAATTGTTTCAGCTCTAGACACTAGATATTTCACATTAGAGAGAAAAACCTAATTAAGCTTTCAAGACATTTCAGCCTTGTATAAATAACAGCTATCAGTCATTTTTGCACAAACATATTAAAGACGGAGCTTTTTTGAGGGATATTATTCTAATTAAAATGCTTTGAATGTTTCTATGATTTAAAATAACTTGAGAGAATTAAGACAATATAAGGAAACTGACAAAGGTCACCTTTCAGATCGGTTTATGAACCTATTATTGAACTGAAGACGTTACAGTTCTCCCTCTACACTCCAATCTTATGAAATATTACAGGAGAAACCCAAATTATGTCCTACAGTCACGAAAAAATCCAGTTTAAAAATTTTCCCCCAATGAATACATTTACTAATTTACTGTGTTTGCTGGGAACAGCAGGTGATGAAAGATTTGCATTTGCAATGAAGTGCCCACGAATCTTTTACCTTTTTTTTTTGTAAAATATAGGCTGCTTTCCATTTCTCACATAAGTGGTTAACAATTTGACTGGCCTTTGTATTAAAAAAGCTACAGGAAGGGATCCTTTTTGGGACAGCAGCGATTCACCTGACACAGCCAGAGAGGAGGGGCCGATGTTGAAGGGCGAGCTGGAGGATCGGCCTTCCAGAGAGAACAAACATTCGGCAAGCGGTTCGTTTTTCATCATAGGAGGACTGCGTATTCCCATTTCCTCTTCTTGAGCCTGTTGTCTCCTTAGTGCGACCTTTAGGGAGAGGAAAACTTCATTATAATGGGTCTGGATTAAAACAAATATCCCCTTTATTACATTTACCAACTTACAAAAAATACTAAATGATGTTTTGGGACCGTGATTAAGACTAACTAGTTTTTAATGCTCCCTTCTAATAAGTCAGCAAACAGTACTTTGTAATCGATTGAGATTTATTTTCCCCTAAATCATTTCATACACTGATCCCCTTCAATCTAAAGCTGTAGCACACGTTTTTTTATGTTTATAAACGTGTTATCTTTTACAACAGTTTTACAAACAGAAAAATCCGTAATATCAGTTTTCAACTCCAAATCTGTTTTCTTGTGTCATTCAAAAAAAAGTCCACTTCGGAGAACAGAAACCAACCAACCATGAAAAAATGCGAATAGTTATCTCAGCTCATTTTTTTTTTTTTTTGGGGGGTTATCTTATTAATACTATTTGTTTAAAACAACAGAATTTACAGATTAAAACTGTCAGAAACATTTGTCCTCAATTGTTTTTCTTGGTTACATAAAAATGTTTCGAAATGTAAAAATAAAATCAGCATTATTGTAAAAAAAAAAAAAAACTAATGCAGAACTAAATTCATTAATATATCACAATAAAATAACGTCATATCTACCCTTTTTTACCAAGTAGTAAATAGAGTCATATGTGTTCCCAGTGGATACTACAGCTGTCGATTTCAGTAGCTGATCAAATTCTAGGAGTTTGTCTTATGAAAAAGAAAAATATATATCATAATCCAATGTTTTTTGCTTTTTTTTTTTTTGTTCTCTAAGTCGCTGATGGTTTATCTGTTTTATATAATTGTATTTCTTGGTTTTAAAATTGATAAAAAATGAACAGAGCTGGATTATAATCCTTCATGAAAGTTTTTTTGTGTTATTTTCATATAATAATATCTGAGGAAAAGAGTTTAATTCATGAATAAATAAACTTTAACAAGATAAATAATTAGCAACATATCTGTAAGTAAAGTTTTCAGTCAATTATTCAATAATTTGCACTTTCCCCTGACAAAATACCTTATGTGCTAATTAAACTGTTTGATTAAAAACAACATTTATTGTGACTTTAGAAGTTATGTTTTAGATTATTTTAACTACAAGAAACTGAATTGAATCACTTTAAACGTTTGGTTCTGTCAAAATATCTGATATTTCATTTTTATTTTGAAAATATCAATGCAGAATAGCGAAAGTAACAATTTAAACATAGCCACGAATTACAGAAAAGACTAGATAAGCATGTTACAAAGTTTCCAGATAAGTTCTTCAGAATAAACAAAATAAATGTTTTATTTTATTTTTGTTTAAAAAAAAAAAAATGATACAAGTTAGAATAACTTATTTCTTTTAGGAGATGATATCATTCATTAATTTTTTTCTCTGTAGAGTTTCCATGCCTGCAGGGCGGAAGTTAGTTGTTTTAACAGCTTACCTGTGCCGCCATGACACGCTGCCTCTCGGCAATCAGTTTGCATTTAGGACACTGGCAGTCCTTCCAGTCGCAGAAGTGTTTGTGTCCTTTTAAAGCCTTGAACAAACCGTGATTTCTGCAGCGAGAACATTTCGGCTTCCTGGGAGATTGGCCTCTAGGCGGAGATGTGGGGTTTGATCCCTCCTTGGTCTTCCCCATGGCTGCATGGCAGAAGATGGAGTCACATTTATACTCTGAGGCCAGCCCCTCCCAGACACAACATCCTTATCAGGAGAGAAGCTGTGAGGCATCCCTCCCTGAACTCAGCGAGAAATTGAAAAGGTTTTGTTTCAAAACACAACTAAAACATTTAATTTTTTCAGACATATCTCGCTGTCACATTCATTAAAGGAATAGTACACCCAAAACATGATTAGCCGTCATTTTCTACTCACCCCCAGGGGCGTCTCTAGGTTTAAGAAACAAGGGTGGCTCAGCCCCTTGCGCGCCGAATTTTTTCAGTGCACCTGCTAAGGCGTTGTCTAAGACAAGGGTGTAACTTTGTGTTGAAAGTTGGTGGGGACGGCTCATAAGGAAAGGGAGCTACCTGCGCGACGCCTTTTTTTGTTTTGTTTGAAAGGATAAAGCCAAAAAAATGCGAATAACATTTATCAATTTAATGCTTACAGTTGAAAACATAACTGTTACAATATTCACTTATATATTTTGTGCAAAAAATATCACATAAATCTAAACAGACAGTACAAATCAAAGAAATCAAATAAATATATCAATTTTGTAGAACATTTATTGACAGTCAATTTTGGGTCACTTTTTAAAATTAATTTACTTTTAAACCAGGACTCGGACAAGATCTTATGGGGCCTTAAGCAGAATATGATTAAGCAACTCCGTCTTTCTGTCAAGAACATCCACCAGCAGGGTATCCAGGGGGGATTTACCATTAGGCAATACTAGGCAGTTGCCTAGGGCCCCAAGTTCCTGGGGGCCCCATAAAACCCTGTTTCCATGTATGGTTAATACAACTAATCCTTATTTGTGCACATTAATTATGTTTTTGATAAAAATCCTTTGTCTAAAATGCCATCAGAACGCTGATAAATAGAGAGGAAAAAGGGACAAGAAGAGAGGGACAAAACCTAGAACAAATAATGGATGTCTATTCTATTAACATTTCTCTATCTGTAGAATGGGTCTGTTTTATGGGTTTACTTCTCAGGGGGCCCCCTGCCTGTCTTTGCCTAGGGCCCCAAATTTCCTAAATCCGCCCCTGAGGGTATCACTACTGATTTGATAGAATCTGGGAGAGCGGACTATGTTCAACCATCCATTTTCTTTAACCTTATCCCTCAGTGGGATCAGGAGGTGCTGGTGCATACCACGTTCTGGGTGAGAGGTGGGATCACCCTGGACAGGTCACCAGTCTGTCGCAGTATGTTCAACCAGCTTAAAAGTAATCGCTAATCAGATTTATTATTTGCACTTTTACTAAGTGAACTTTCTAACTCCCTTAAATCTGAAACTCCAATGCCAAAATTGTTTAAATCTTTTATCTTTGGACCCCCTGCAGAGTGACGTCACACCTGCAAGATCCTATCCTTACCTTCCTGCTAGATTGCAAAAAGCAGCTTGCTCATGAGCTGTCAACATAACACGCTAAATCTTAAATGTACATATAAAAGAAAAAGGGGCGCAGTGCTTGCTACTGAATGGCAACACTATCAAAGTCAGGAAGAAGTTTTAAGTAAAGCCGGGATTAAAACAGTAGCTACAAGAAGCTTCAAATAAAAGGTGTTCTTTATGTTCAACCTAAACACCAACTCCGACAGACCATCAGTAGAGCAGGTGTTTAAATTAATCAATCACTGCTGCGAAAGCTTATAGCAGTGAAAGCTAATATACCACAGTCATCACTTAATAAACGCAAAATAAACAACCCTCTAAAAACGGAAAACTGTAATGGACTGAAAGTCCTGTTTTTTATGTGGGAAATTATTTGCGTGTGTTTTAGTATAATTCTGATATATTGGCGCTGTTGTCTGTTTCTATGGCAACGATACTGAATGTAGTGTAGCTTAGAGACCTGCATGGGTCGAGTTTTACCAACCCGCACCCGCCCGAACCCGTTAGGATGACTACCGAACCCGACCCGCCACCCGCGGATATCAAATGTTATGGGGAGAGGTTGGAGGGGGGTGATGGGGAGAAAGCGAGAGGCAACAGATTCTTTTTTCTGAGTTTTTTTTTGTCGGGGTTTGTGGACGGTGAGCAGCGGGAAAACTTTTTTCTGTCTGAGGAGCGGCATGAATGGGGTTTTTTAATCAGATATACACAGCACCGAAAGAAAAATACGTGTACAAAATATTGGTGGGGACATGTCCACACCAGTCCTTAAGGAAGTTACGCCTATGATTGTTCAGATTAACTTGTCTTCTTTATGGCTTTTATTCGGTGCTTTACTGCATTTGTTTCGGGAAAATATGAGGAAAAAATAAATACAGAAAAAAATATTTTTTTTTTTTTAAATCGCAAAATAATTATAGGGTGGCTAATGCCAAAGAAAGGGTGACTGAAGCCACCCTTAAATAGGTCTAACGACGCTTATGCTTCTTGCTGTCTGCTGACATTCAAATAATGGAGGTCTATGGCGCCCGAGGCAGAAAGGTCCATAAAAGTCCACAAAAAACGTGTCAATATTCCTCCATACTGCTCGTCCAATGTATTCCAAGTGTCCTGAGTGGGTAGCGTCCAGAATTTACTCGAAACGAAGTCATTTAGAATGTTTTTAGAGCATAAACAGTAGTGTATAGGATTAACCGATTAAATATTAAAATCAAATTCTGCGTTGCTGTCCGTTTTTCCATTTCGTGTTCTTGATCTGAGCTTAGAATTGATATATGAAAAACCAATCCTTTTTTCGTTTTTGGTTTAACTATAAAAAACAAAATAACCACTCAATTTTTTATTTTTTGATTGGCAATTGAAAATAGAAAGAACGAGTGATACACGGATTAAAAATAAAGGGATAAATGAAAATGACAAATTTCCCTTTTAATTCAAAGCTCCTTTTTTTTATTAAATCAAAGCTCATAAGTCTATAACCATGCTTCTATTATTTCTTTATATTAATCGTCCATTGCAGGTCGCATGTTTAAACCTTTATCACCCTTCAAATATTTTGTTTTTCCTGCAAAAGGGCAAAATTTATAAAAACATAGTAAAACAAAGTATATTAGCCTACCTGTTATATTCCCTGAAAATCTCTGAGTTGGATAAGGCACCTGCGTGGTTTCGAAGGCCACGGACCCAAAGTGAGACGCAAAGAGAGGGCTCACATTATTATCTTATGTGGGCAGGGGTTTCCGTGGGACCTTATCAACTTTGGATAGAATTCAAAGCCCTTATGAGCATGCGAATGAGAACAAGAATTATTCTGGTTACCAGAATAATTCTGTAAAAAATACAGTACAGATGTAAACAACTTTACAGAACAACTTGTGCATTTTACTGGTATTTAATGTAAAATAAATGATAACTGGATGTTAATTTTTACCAGTATTCAATGTAAAATAAACGATAACTGGATGTTAATTTTACTAGTATTCAATGTAAAATAAACGATAACTGGATGTTAATTTTACTAGTATTCAATGTAAAATAAGCAAAATCTGCATGTAAATTTTGCATAAATAATCAGTATAAAAGCAGCATTGTCCTGTTAAATGAGCAGTACAGGACTGTATAATCTAAAACTTTAAAATGTATTTTTTGTTAATTAAAATACAATTTTAGGATGTAAAATTTACAAGTTGTTACTAAATAAACAGAATTTGCTATAAAATATTCATTACAATTTAAAGGCACAAATTCCTGTTATCTGTTGTATATCTGTTTCTGTCGCTCTGTTTTTAAACATTACAGTTATCTTGACCACCTCTTAGATGACGTTTACCAGAAATGGAAAAATGTAACCCTGGGTGCACAGCTTAAGGCATTTATAAATCAAAACCTTATGTATACCTCAAGAACTGCACTGACAGCTAAACAAAAAAACAGACAAATAACTTGCCTCTTCAGGAATTTATTAAACATTTTTTTAACGTACAAACATATGTACTTTACATACTTTAGAATAGAAAAAAACACCGTCTTTCCTCTGAAGGGAAGTTGAAAAATTGAGGCCCCCAGGCAATGCTACAGCTGCTGGGGGAGTAAAAACAACTTAACAGTGTTCAATTCCTCTAATAACTTATTCTGAGAAATCAAGAAAAATCATCTTAATCAAACGGTCCCAGGATTTTTACAATTATTTCACTCCTTTTCTTGTGAAAATATAACGTGTTATCTAAGTGGGCATAAGGCTTACATTAACTTAGCCAACATAAATATTCTTCTGCAGATGTGGTAACATCAGTTGAACGTGTACAGCTGTTGCTATGGAAAGATGAACCACCCGGAAATGCTCTGATTTGCAGATTCTGCTCATTCAATTTCAATGGTCTGTACGTGTCGATGTGTCTGTGTTTTGAGGGAGAGTGTTGTAGTCTGATATTGGTAGAAAAAGCTTCAAGGTTTATGCTCTAAGCACCTCTCATCTGAAAAACTAATGATGATTTCTAGGACTTTATGATAAATGCAACATGAATAATGAAAAACAAAGAATGCTTTTTCTACCTTCCTGCATCTATGTGTGTTGGTACTGTGTTTGCATAGCTACATCACTTTCCCAAAAACATTAAACTACCAACAAAAATATTTCACAGAACTTGACTTACATTATGTTCCTGTACACAGTGTTTAAAATGGACTGTTCAATATGAAACACAAAACTAAGGCATAACAGGGCCAATATGGATGTATGTGACCCGTGGGTTTTACATCACAGAAACAACAATTAAACCTCGACAAAAAATGCATACGAGCTACCAATTTGCTTGCTCCTTATGCCTGAAAAACTCGGCAGATAATGAGCTGAAACAAATGTTGAGTTTGCATCAGTCTTACTGGTTGTAGTCCATATTTATACATCAATCCACTCGTAATCTGAAAGCTCTTGAATCAAGGTAAGGACTCGGGGGTTCAAATGAAGACGGGATCTTTTTGTCTTCTCTACTTTAGTGCCCTTCTCCGGGTTGATGGAGAAAAAACACCTGTGGAAAGACAAAAAAGACAACTGTATTAATAAAATATTTTCACATTCAAAAAAATGTTTACAATGATAGCTTTTTATTAAAGCTATTTCTTTAACATTTTCCTCCCTAGGCCTCTGGCTCATTGTCCTGCTTGAAAATGACATGCCCAACATGAATATAGTATATCTCTGCAACTACAAGATCTATATGAATAATATTGGTATCATAATAAAGGTAACACTTGTGAGATGAGATACCTGTAGAGGTGAAAGCATCAGCATATGTGTTACTGGGTCAGACTAAATGAAGATTGAACAAAGCATAAATTAAATATTTAATTTTTGCCTGACAAAAAATAATATTTTTAGTGTGAGTGACCTTCTGAAATATGTTAGTGTAGCCAAAAAAACTCATAAAACTGGAGCACAACATCTGAACATTATCAGAACCAAGTCTCAAGAGATTTTAGTAGATCTACTAAAATCTCTTGAGACTTGGTTCAGATGTTTAGGTGCTCAACTCTGCACTGCGCACCTCTACGCATGCATTGCATATTGATAGCTGTTGACCCCGCAAAAAAACTCACCGCTGAAGAAACTCCAGGGTTGATGCCAGGCAGGATGGATAATGTATATTCAAGCAATAGTAGCTCCCAAACATCAGGCACAGGACAGACATGAAGGAGGGGATGTTGTCCTGTACAATGTTTTGATCCACACTCAGCATGAAGCGTTTTGCAGAATAGCAGGATCGTCCTAAGAAATGGAAAAAAATAACAAACAAAAAAACTTAAAAGACAAAAAACAATCAAAATCCACTTTGACTAACCTTAAGTGTGAGTGACAAAAAAACACTGTGCAAAATGAATCTTAAAAGTACATCAAAATAGAAAAGAGAGAAACAATGAGAGAGAATTAAAGACCAATATTTTTTCTTACCACACACAACAATGGTGGGAGTCAGGGGAACTCGGTCCATGTGTACTTCCCCTGCCAAGCATGTGTCCTCCACATAACAGAATATGGCATCTTCCTTTTCATCAAAGTACGACAGCAGGAGCAACACCCTATCTTTGAGGTCTTCCGAGCAACCACTCAGCTCCCCCCTCATTACTTGATACTTTGTTAGCGCCACTAGGAACTTTCTGCTCTTGTTCACATAAACAGTCTTCATGTAGCTGAGGAGCCGCTTCCCCTTTAGATCCAGATTCCGTGTGAAAGCTTCTTTCAGCCCAATTCCGGTAAGTTCTTGAAAGTGGACTGCCATACCAAGGTCATCAAACAAAAACGGCCACTCTTTAAGGAGGTTCTTGATATTTTCCCCCTGGTTGACATGTTTTCGTTGAGTGTAGAAAGTCAGCTTCATCAGAAGTTTGACCTCTTCTGGATTCACATCAGTTTGCTGAGACATCATCTTCAGTTTTTCTTTATGTTCTTGCTGGCTCTCGACAGTCTCTCCAAGGGGCAGGAATTTTAAATCCCAGTTAATGCACCCATAGGTGTCTCTGCTCTGGAGGGACTTCGTCTGTGTCATAATCTTCACTGCGATGCTTCCTTTTTCTTATTTTTTGGGTTGTACATCGCTTCACATTCTCTATCCTATTTTGCAGCTGCTTGACTAGAGAATGGTACCCTGGCCCAATCACATCTCCCTCTATTATGTCTTGCAAAGACTTAGGATATTTTGCCACCATTTTTTTGGCAACTTCCATACAGCTCCTTTTATTTATGCAAGCAGTTTTTTGCATCATCTCAGAGACCATGATTCGGACCATCTCCCTTCTCATTCTTGGATTTGGTCGTTTCCCTCTCTCTAATGACTGAATCAGTTCCTCTGGGAACTTTTCCCATGGTATGATAAATGTATCGACCCAGTCAGGGCTTTGGCAGTTGTTCGAAGAGGTTGAGGATGAACTTCTGGGTGAAATCGACTCCAAGGATACGGGAGGTCCAGGTGAAGCAACAGCAGATGAACTGCTCGTTTCAGGAGTCAGGCCTGCAAACAAACACACACATACAGTGTTCAGGGCCCAAATGTGAAGGCTTCCACATTCCTGATTAAAGGAAAATTCCGGTTTTTAACACTTTTAGCCCATTTTCTGTAGTGTCCAGGATGAAATCGAATGATCGACACCAAAATTTTGACAATTGGTCCTGTCTCTGCTATTTGGCTCATGCAGAATCCCCCCCTGGCTGCTTCAGAATGGCTTGCATAGTGCATGTCCGATAATGTCCTTAAAACAACCTTAAACGTTCTTTTTCTAAAATATGCTACTCACTGGGTCGTCAGCACTGTTCAATGACATTCCAAAAAAAGTTTCGTAAAGAAAAAACGTTCCTGTGATTTTGCACTTTGTCACCAATTAACACAGGCAGCAACCGTAAGAAATTCCAATGCTGGATAGCTTGGCCTGAAAGCCTGGACCCCTAGGAGTTGACAGCACATGGCTTTGTGAGTGCATCAGATCCTTTATACTTAAACTGCTTGATGCGTCTGTTCAACATTGAATAGGTAAACCATTTCTTTTTCTTAATGAAATACTTCAAGTACAGCGCAACATCATACGATAAGACACCCTCAAATATATAGTGGCCTAAACAGGGTGGGAGAGCAGGCTGGCAAACATGAAAAGAGTTAAGAGCATTGAAAACAGAGTTTACCTTTATGCCTTTGCTGCCTTGTCCGTCTTCAGCTTGTAGAAGTGCAGAATCATAGCTTTCAGGGGTGCGCTGTGGACCACAAACATTTGGGTCATCATTCTGAAACTCACTTCTTGTAATTTCACAGTATCTACAAAAGTACTGAGAATGGCTAAAGTTTTCAGTGAACCCACCAATGCTATGTGACCCCAAATTATCACCCGCAATACAATACAGAGCCCCTTTGACTGTTTCACCACCAACAGTTATTCCATGTTCTTCCAGATTTTTTAAATCAACTAGCATTTCTGAGAAAACTTTAGCACTTCCAAACTGTTTTAGGTCACTCTCTCTACACAATAAAACAAGGGACATGTGATCTGTATTGGACCGCACATGTGCAGGCAAATTTGCCACAGAAAGATAGACTGCAAGAACTTTGTGTCTTTTCTTAGCTGAGCCGAGGGGATTCACAATTTCAAAGGCATCCTGGTAGAGAATTAGCTTCAGGCATCCTGGATTTTCAATGAAAAGCTGGTTGGACTTAAAGTTTTGACCATCACTTATGTCACAAAAGACATCTGAGTGTGTTTTACAAGACTGCTGTGACACTGAGTTCTTCCATATATCTGATTCTAGTAAGTTTTTTAAAGTTTGTGTTACAGGTACATAGTAAGCAAACCTTTCTGTCATATTTTCATCATTTCCTAATTTTACTGTTTTAGGCTCTATGTATTTGAACATTTTTTTGAAAGTCTGAGCCCTTGAGTATGTTGTTCTCAGAGGTCCGTGATGACAGGCAGAGATGTACACTGGCAGCAGAAGGCTGAGACACATTTTGCATGTACATGTCACTTACACTATCCACAGCACATGTTCTGTGTTTTCTGGACATATGGGCAGTAAATGACGATTTAACAGTGAATGAATTTTGACAACCTTTTACTGGACATGCCACAGGTCGCCCCTCCTCTATATGCTTTTTTAAGTGGGAAATAAGCTCTTTGACTGTGTGAAATTCACAGTCACGCAGCGGAAGAGCACACGTAAAATGAGTAAAAGCGGCCACAGCAGTAACAGAGGGTGCAGGTGTGTTGTGAACTCGATAGAAATTACCTTTAAAAGCGGCATACGTACAGAATGTCCGCTTGCAGTCGGTGCCGAGGTTCATTTCTATGGATTTTACAATGCAGCACGTAACCCCTCAAGGTCTGTAATGTTTTGCTGCAAAAACTGCAACTGAACATTTTTGGCAGCCCTTCACAACAGCATGAAACGAGCGGGAGTTCACAGTAGTGTAACAACTACTACTACAAGCTAGATTTCTGCCTCCACAATGCAACAACTGCGACTGGCTGACTAAGCAACTGACAGAGAAAGCTAAAGTTATAGCCTGTAGAGCAGGCTAAAAACATTATGTTAGCTAAAAATGAAAGCTGCAAGCGTACAGTGAACCTCCTAACTTGACGTTATTATTACGCCAGAAAAATACAACTTTTCTCACAAACAGAAGCTATTTATTTAAAGTTTAAGCATTAATTGTTAGCTTACCTGGGCTACAGATGCTTTCACAGCTCCGTGTGCTGATTGAGCTCGGTGAGTAGCGACGCCCCTTTGCCTCGTCAAGCTGTCCAATTAAAGAACTTAAACAAACTCCACTGCTCAGTAAGTGGACGAGGAATGAGCGCATCTAGTTTGAAATTCAAGCACAGACGTTTATTTGAGCGGGAAAGTAAAACAGCCCCAGAATCCCAAGCCACGCATATGGAGATCTGGCTAGTACGGAAGAGGATTAGGGCCACTGGAAAAAAAAAAAAAAAAGTTAACTGATTTTTTTTATTTTATTTCAGTATATGACTTTTTTTTCAGAATTCTGAGATTAAAGTCAGAATTCTGACTTTAATCTCAGAATTCTGAGAAAAAAAGTCTGAATTCTGTGATTAAAGTCAGAATTCTGAGAAAAAAAGTCAGAATTCTGAGATTAAAGTCAGAATTCTGAGATTAAAGTCAGAATTCTGACTTTAATCTCAGGATTCTGAGAAAAATCTCAGAATTCTGACTTTAATCTCAGGATTCTGAGATTAAAGTCAGAATTCTGACTTTAATCTCAGGATTCTGACTTTTTTCCCATGTTAAACTGAAATAAAATTTAAAAATCAGTTTACTTTTTTTTTTTTTTTCAGTGGCCCTAATCCTCTTCCGTAGGCTAGGCTCTTGTCTATTTCAAAATGTGGAATGTCAAGCCTCTTTTTTTTTTCAATCTTTATTGAAATTACAAAGTATACAAATTCACTGCGAAATTGCAGACGTTGACACATAACAGTAGAACACAGATAGAGTTAGTGTTAATAAAGTCACATCAGGATAGTCTCTGAACATTTATTTAAACCTTTATTTAACCAGGTCGGTCTCATTGAGACAAAATGGCCTCTTTTTCAAGGGAAGCCTGGCCAAGAAAGCAGCAGAAAAGTTACTACACATACACAGACATCACACAACACTCACATAAAATACAATACAAGATAAAAGCAACAGGACGAAAAGTTCAGATTCACATTAGAACAAGAACAAGTGCGATATGAAGCTGCTCCACACTGTAAATAATATCCGTAGAATTAACAGTGAATTCCTGTAAAATCATGACATAAAAAAACTGTAGATGCAAAAACAATGAAGCATTGTGTAATTTACAATGATAAACTGTAAAACTCCTAACCAAATAAAACTGTTCATTTTACAGTAAGAATATGTTGAATAGATCAGAATTTTTTGTATAATTAGCAAATTAATGTAATTTAAACACAAATTAACTGTAATGCCAAAAAGAAGTCATACAGTTAAAATTACATCATTGTCCTGTTAAAAAAAAAGTCAGTAGCCTCTTTGGCACATTTCATAAAACGAGTTTTTGCCTCGGCAATCGCCAGAGCCGCTTGTCGCTTGGACTGCCGATACCAATCAGCTGCCTCTGGAATCCCACAGGCAGGGAGCAATGTGTCCATTAATGGTACTCATCATAAGGGGTCTTTGGGCTGCGCTTCGACTGATCCCTAAACTAATTTTGTTTACCATTTCGTAAAACTCTAAACCAAATAAAACTGTTAATGTGTTTAAAAGACAATACTTTTTTTTTTAAGAATAAATTAGGAAAGGGAAGCTTTATGTAGGTCTAGTTAACACGGGATGCCTATCCATGATATTTGAATGGAAAACACAGCTGAATCAAACCATGGCCATCTGGAAGAGGACTTATTGAATTGATTCGCTGCTCTACATATATTGGAATTTTTCATGGAACCAATCATTGGTAAGTAAACAATTCTATTTTCTGTTTATTCCTGCTATGTAGGTTAGTTTATTTTACAAATACTTTGTTCTTTGCAGGAGAATATCAAATTATTTTGGTTCAATGTTAGCTCCGCCCATTCACAGGCTGTATTTGCGCATCAGCGTCAAAAGACAATTTTGTGAAACAAAACAGCGCGTTTTTATAGATTTCAATGGCTGATAGGCGAACTTCACATTGCTACTGGCTGCTAGCAGCTAATAGCTATTTTGCCTGTTTCAAGCTCCCCACGACATGATTCATTGTCATTTTTGCGGGAGAACATTGCACACGTTAAAGGGTTCTGTGTTGCATTGTAGGGTTGTGATGTTCCATTATGTGGAGGACACTTGCCTGGCTAGAGAAGTGGACATCAACAGAGTTCCCTTGACTCCCACGATTGTTGTATGTGGTAAGTTAACCTCACTCACAAATATATCCCAAATTTCTTAATTTCTAATTTAAATTATGTTCATGCAGCATCTGTAATTGTTTTTGTCTCCGCTGTTAATTTCAAATACCCCCACTCATTCTCTCACACACTCACTCACACATTCACATGAACACACACACACACACCTGCCTTCCTAAGACTGAACACATGCTCTCTCATTCACACACTGACCTCTATCTCTTATTTGTTTCAGTTTTTTTTAGATGAGTTTTTTTTTTCATTCGCATACATATAGTACACACACTTGGTTTTACACTTGAGCTACGAGTTACTGACATGTTGAAATGTTCCCTAAATTGCTGCTGTTTTTTTTTTTTAAATAGGGCAGTCCTGCTATTCCTCGAGACGGATGCTGAGTATGGATCAAGTCATCGTGAACAAGAACATCTCTTCTTTCATCTCGGCCTTGTGCATGATGTTTGGCAGCTATTACTGCTTTAACATTCATTACCCATCCACGGTTGCATCGACCCCGGAATTTCTTCAGAGGTATGTTATTTTATTTTTTACAATTGTTTTGTTCTATTTATTTCTATTGTTCTATTTAGCAACATGGGGTTAAGTGCCTTGCTAGGGGCTAGCTTCAACCCCTGACTTCTGTGGCTACTGGCATGATAACCAAGTTTCTTTACCCCATCGCCACCACCATCTTAGTCAAGATAACTGCTCTGTAGCATTGCTAACTGAAATACAATGTATCAAATAACATGTATCAAATAATGTTGACACCTTGTTAAACTAATTGCCTGAGTATTTTTTAGCAAAAACGATTTCATTTCATGGGCAAAATGACATGTTCTGCTCAAAGGACAACTTCGGTCCATTTCAACAAGAGCTCTATTGCTCAAGCTACTCGAGACTTGCCAGTACTGAAGACGCGAAAAAGTTTGGTCCAACTTGTATAGGTTTATTTGAACAGAGAATTAGCTCTGATAGCTAACCCATGGGGGCAGAACTTTACACTGTGTTTTATCATATCATTTGTTTAAATTTTGTATATGGCTGCTTGCACAAACACACTGTTTTAACCACTTTTTAAGCATTTCTAGTCATACACATTACAGTGTCGTGTTGTATTGTGTCGGCTGGTGTTGCATAGCTTTGGCGTTGACATTTGGAGCGTTAAATTCACAATTTAAAGTTATGTCCCCATGGGTTAGCTGTCAGTGCTAATTCTCTGTTCAAGGAAACCTATAGGATTTAGACCAAAATTTCTCACGTCTTCAGCCCTGGCAAGTCTCAAGTAGCTTGAGCAATAGAGCTCTTGTTGAAATTGACCGAAGTTGTCCTTTAACTGAGGAATCTATACATTATACCAAAGGTGTCTGGCATCAAGAGGGAAAAAAAAGACATTGATATGTCAATAGGCAGAGTGTAGTGTCTAATGTCTATAGGCCTTAAGGTGCACCCTCCCATAATTCAAAGGAACCAACTTTCTTTTAAAAGTCTGATCATACTGAGCATGAATCAGAATGTTAACACTGAACATTTTGGGTTGCACTACATGTTTCAGGTAGTCAATGTATTTCCATACATTGAAAATGCAATGGAAATGCATTACAGGAACATGACTCTCCATGAGCTAGGGGAAGGTGCAATGCAATTTGCAATGTTTGGAAAATACACTGACTACCTGAAACATGTAGTGCAAAATGTTCAATGTAAACATTCTGATTCATGTTAAGCATGATGAGACCTTTAAAAAAAAAAATAAATAAAAAAAGTTGGATTATGTGGGGGGTACACGGTTGGCCCCTTAGCTCCCCGCCTACCAGTTAAACTTTAAGTAATGGAAAACTGCAACCCGTATTCTCACCTTTTTTGTCTTTTCCTTTGTACTGATTTGACTGGTTGAGATGGTTGTATCATTTATAGTGGTATATGTGTTTCTTCTCTCTTCTGTTAACCTAGATGTTTCTTCTCTATTAATCCGGAGAAGGGGACGAAAGTGGAACAAACAAAAACAAAACGGCTCCATGTGAATCCAAGAGTCCTTACTTTGATTCAGGACTTCTCAGACCATGAATGGCGAGCTATTTAAAAAGGTATGTGTGCTAATGCTACTGCTGTCCTTGATTATTGACTGACTTTACTAATGGAGATTATGTATTTCTTTCTCTTCTCTATTCCATTAGATGTTCCTTCAAGTGACCGCAATAGTGAACACCCATATGTTTCTCTAGATGTTCTTCTAGAAGCAATGCAGTTGCTGAGAAACTAGTCCATGCATTTGTTACTTCAAGGCTGGACTATTGTAATTCTTTACTATCAGGAAGTCCACAAACTGTAGTTAAAAGCCTTCAGCTGATCCAAAATGCTGCAGCCAGAGTTCTAATGAAAATTAAAAAGAGAGATCATATCTCGCCTATCCTGGCTTCTCTTCATTGGCTTCCTGTTAAATCAAGAATAGAATTTAAAATCCTCCTTCTCACATATAAAGCCTTAAATGGCCAAGCTCCATCTTATATCAGAGATCTGATTGTTCCTTATGTTCCTAACAGAGCACTTCGCTCTCAATCTGCAAGTTTACTAGTGGTTCCTAGAATTTCTAAAAGTAGAATGGGAGGCAGATCTTTTAGTTATCAGGCTCCTCTCCTGTGGAACCAACTACCAGTTTTAGTCCGTGAGGCAGACACCCTGTCTACTTTTAAGGCTAGGCTTAAAACTTTCCTTTTTGATAAAGCTTATAGTTAGAGTGGCTCAGGTTATCCTGAGCTATCTCTATAGTTATGCTGCTATAGGCTTAGACTTTTGGAGGACATAGGGACCCCCATTTCATCATTCTGCTTCATTCTCTCTCTGTTCTCCTATTCTGCAGAATCTGTTAGTTCAATCTCTAACCTTCTGCTCTCTCTGCTTTTCCTCAGAGTAGCTTTGCCTCGTCTGTTCCTGTTTGGCTGTGACGTCATCCTGGAAAGAAACATCAGCTGTGCTGCTTCTATCAACACCCTTGTTTATAGATGTTGGAGATCGGCCTGTTTTCCAGTGTGGTCCTGTTTCTCTGACCGTGACTGAGTGGATGTGCTTTCTTCGTCCTCTGGCATGGGAGCTGCCTTGGAGCTCGTCTGCCTGGCTGTGTGTTTCCTGGACGGGGCCGCCTTTTACAGCTGCTTTTTGTATCTCTGCTTCTGTCTCCTTGAACCCCAGTCGGCCTCGGCAGATGGCCGCTCACACTGAGCCTGGTTCTGCTGGAGGTTTCTTCCTGTTAAAAGGGAGTTTTTCCTCTCCACTGTCGCTACAAGCATGCTTAGTGTGGGGGATTGTATTTGAGTCAATGAGTCAATGCAATCAACTGGTTTTCCTTAGATAGAAAACTTTGTATCAATTTGATCTGGTTGAACTGTAAAGTGCCTTGAGATGACATGTGTTGTGAATTTGGCGCTATATAAATAAACTGAATTGAATTGAAATTGAATTGAATTGAATTGTTAATCTAAGCTTCTGTAACTTGGTTCATGACCTTTTCAACCATGAATGGCGAGCTGTTTGAAAAGGTACAGTACAGGCCCAAAGTTTGGACACACCTTCTCAATCAATGTTTCCTTTATTACCATGTCTATTTCCATTGTAGATTCTCGTTGAAGGCATCAAAACTATGAATGAACACGTGGGAATTATGTTCAATGCATCCAGAGAGTATTCACACCCCTCTCAATGTTTCAGCATTTGTTGCATTGCAGTCATGTCCTTCAGTCAAATAAGTTTATTTTTTCTCCCTGATCTAGGATCCGTGCCCCATAATGACAGCAAAATACAGAATTGTTGAAGTTTTGGCAAATCATTAAAAAAACTGAAATATCCACATGGGCATAAGTATTCACACCCTATGTTATAACACTCTTGCTGTCATTATGGATCACTGAGTCTAGATCAAGGAGAAAAAAATTAACTTATTTGACTGAAGGAGATGACTGCAATGCAACAAATTGTGAAACATTGAGAGGAGTGTGAATACTTTCAGGATGTACTGTACATAATTCCCACGTGTTCAGTGTACGTGTGCTAATGCTACTGTTGTCCTTGATTATTGACTGACTTTACTAATGAAACTAATGGAGATTATGTATTTCTTTCTCTTCTCTCTTCCATTAGATGTTCCTTCAAGTGACCGCGACAGTGAACACCCATATGTTTCTCTAGATGTTCTTCCAGAAGCAATGCAGTTGCATGTTAATCAAGCCTTTACCATGATTCACAAGCTCTCCATGAATGGCGAGCTGTTTAAAAAGGTGTGTGTGCTAGTGCTACTGTTATCTTTGATTATATTGACTTTGCTAATTAAACTAATGGAGATTATTGTGTTTGTTTCTCTTCTCTATTCCCCTAGGTGTTACTTCAAAGTGATGGAGCCGATGAACACCTATATCACCTTTTTTCGTGGCTCTATATTAACAAGGTTCACATTTATTCACTCACAATCCCTCTCTCTCACAAACAGAAGTGCAACCACACACACACAAACACACTTTAATGATCTTTCTCATTATTTTTTCAACAATAAATTTGCGTTATTGTGAATTGTATATTGTCTGATGAGTGGTTTGTTACAGCTTGACTTTTCATTTAGAAGTAATTTGAAGCAATGTAGATAGTAAGACTGTAAAATATATATATATATATATATATACTTACTGTTGTTTTTCCAGAATGATTTTGTTAAAAATACAGTACAAATGTAAACATCTTTAAAAAGAAATGTTGTTTTTACCGAAAAAAACTGGCAGCTGTGGTTGCCAGAATAACCCCGTTAAAAATACAGTACAAATGTAAACAACATTACGAAACAACTTGTAAATTTCACGTCCTAAAACTGCTTATTGTACACTGAATAACTGCAAAATGTACATTTAGTCATTATTTATTGTACATTAAATCCCAGTAAAATGTACAAGTTGTTCCGTAATGTTGTTAACAGTTTTGTTGTATTTTCTACGGGATTATTCTGGCAACCACAGCTGCCAGTTTTTTTCCGTAAAAACAACAGATTTTTTTTTACAGTGCAATTTCTCTCACACGAGTTTTCAAAGATCCAAGGTTGATCATCTCCCTTAGCTTTAGAGTTTTCTGCAGTGCATTCCAAGCAGCAGGTGCAGCATACTTAAAGCAGTGCTTACCAAGTTCAGTGTTAACTTTGGGCAAGGTTAATAAATAAAACTCATTGGAACGTAGGCGGTAATTCAGGGTGATGCAGCAGGCCGCAGGATACAGAGCAGGGTGAATGGATGGAAAGGCCTTATCCCTTGCTCACACTGGCTCCGGTGCAGTTACCGAGCGGACGGAGACCGCAACTCCCGCACACCCCCTCTCACACTGCCCTTTTGACTACGGTGCGGTGCGGCTCTGCGGCTCCGGCAACAGGTCCGGAGATTTAACAGAAGTTCACTTGAGTTCACGTAACTTCACGCGATAACACAGCCCAAATAAAGGATTTTTGCGAGAGCTTGTTGCGGAGGGCTCCGGCACGCCGCAAGGATAGCTTTCTTGCGGAATTTTCTGCAGCGCCGGAGTGTCTCGGTAACCGCAGCCGGACAGCTCAGCAGCCGGTGAGAGAGGTTTACGTCTTTTTAATGACTTGGAATCACTGCGGCGCCGCACCCACCGCACCGGTAAGACCGGCGTCGGTGTGAGCCTGGGGTCAGAGCAGGATAGATGGAGCACGCCTCTAAAGCAGTGTATAAGAAACTGCTGTGTGCTGCTGTGATTTAGGACCAATCTCAAGCCCCACCACAGCACCTCCCGGCAGAAAGTCAATCAATCGCACCTCACAGTTTCAAAGAGCTCAGAACAAGCCACAGCTAGCAACCAGTCCACAAGCAGATGGAGCAGGCCAGAGCATAAGGCAGATCAGCCTTCCAAAGCAGACAAAATATAAACACTCCACAGACCTTTGAGAGTTGGCCATTTAGTTGGCCATAAATCCTTAGATAAAAAAATCCTTAAAATCCACTAAAACAAACAAACAAACAAACAAAAAAAACCACTAAAACAGACAGGCACATGACAGAGACAAAGGACATGCTGTTATCTTGGAAGGGGGGAGGAGTGCTAACATAAACTTGATATCCAAAATTATACTTTCTTTATATTAGCATAGTTTTACTGTATTTCTAAATATTCTTATCTGTAATATGAATTTGTAAAATGTAATATATGAATTTGTAAAACATAATATGCTTTCTTTGGGGCATAACCAAAATGTACCACTGACAAAAAACACTGCTATGATGTAATTTTAACTGTATTGAAATGTTTTTGGTATTATTTTTTGTCTATGTTTAAACTTCAATAATCTGTAAATTCTCCAAAAAGTATGATTTTTTTTTTTACAAATTCTTACTGTCAAATTAACAGTTGGATTTGGTTCAGCGTTTTACAACATATAAATGTACATTTTAACACTGCTATGATGTAATTTTAACTGTATTGTAATGTTTTTTGTATTACAATTTATCAGTGTTAAAACTACAGTAATTTGTAAATTCTCCTAAAAAGTATGATTTTTTTAACATATTCTTACTGTCAAATTAACAGTTGGATTTGGTTCGGATTTTTACAACATAGTAATGTAAATTACACACGGCTTCATTGTTTTTGTATTTACAGTTTTTTTATGTCAC
Source organism: Cyprinodon tularosa (assembly GCF_016077235.1). Lineage (NCBI taxonomy): Eukaryota > Metazoa > Chordata > Actinopteri > Cyprinodontiformes > Cyprinodontidae > Cyprinodon > Cyprinodon tularosa. Next base: position 16,858 of record NW_024038402.1, on the reverse strand, counting down.
GATTTTACAGTGATTCACTGTTAATTCCACAGACATTTTTTACAGTGTGCAATGAAGGAAATGGTGTCAAATGTTAAGGGGTCTTAAAATACTTTCTATACCCTTTCTTTATACATTTCCTTACACCAGCACACTGTAAACCCGAATAAGTTCAAAAAAAGTAAGGCAATCAGTTGCCACAATTCTTTTGAGTTCTAAAACTCATACATTTGAGTATGACATAACTTATATATTTTGAGTTTATTTGAAATGTAAATTAAGTTAATTAAATTTATCAATCAAGTCAACTCAAAATTCTTCAGTTTATTCTACTCAGAATATTTATTTATCTTTCTCATTGAAATAACTACAGCAAATTTAATAATTTCAAGTATGAAGACTCGGGATTTTAGGTTCACTGAACTTAACATTTATTAGTTTTTTCTTTCAATCTTCTCATTAAACATGACTCAAAAGCATAGACTTGTTACAACTCAAAGTCATTTCACTCCAAACTTAAAATATTTGTGGCAACTGATTGCCTTAAAGATAATAAGTACTCTTGACACAAAAGTAAAAAAAATAATTTGGTTTTTTCTATTCTGAATTTTTTCATACACCTTTCTGTTGTATTTTAAACACAAAATATATATAAATAAATAAAAAAGAAAATTAACAAGTCTACTGGACATTTTGTTAATCTTTTGACATAAACCATAGTAAAAATATTCAAACTCAGAAAAGCTTAAATTACATAATAACAGATCTTTATGTCACAAATAATTTAGAAAACTTTTAAAACAACATTACCAGGGGTTTAGAGAGATTTGCTCATATGAAACAATATTTGAAAAACAACTGACAAAAGAAAAAAAAAGAATTAAATACAGAAATAAGAAACATTTGTTAAGGCACACCTTTGGCCATCTGGTTGTAAACCTGCAGTGCAGCAATGTATAACAAATTGCTTATAAATTCTTCACAACCAAATATGCAAAAAATTCAAAACTGTATCTGATTTATTTATAGCAACTTCAAGAAAGATTAAGAATATACTGTATGTGTATAAACACTTAATACACTCCTGTATTAGTTAAAAACAAAATTAAAGTACAGGCAGCGTCAACTTTATGCCATTTGGCTGAAAACCAGTTGAGTAGAGCAGAACTTTAACATTAACAATGAACAAACATGGACCTGGCGACTGTGGACTATGCTCTAACAGAGTGAGCTATCAGAATCCACCACTACTTTATGGGTCTTGAGTTACACATATAACATCAAGTCATTTTTAAGAGTCTGCAGCTTAGGTGATAGTTTAGAGTTATCAAGACCAAGCAAGATTTTCTGTGTGAACTCAAAAGTGTTGGTGAGTCCCTTGGGATAGCTGAGGTGTAGAGCATAAATCAGTCCAAATATTACCAGGAAGGCATCAGCAAGCCTGGGAAGGTCAACAACCACATCCCCCTCTAGGACGACAGAAACTCTCACTGGGTGGTAGTGAACTGGACTTGCGGCATCGTCACTGACAGCTGTAAGTAAGGCCACTCATGCATCCCCCAGGTCTGGTTCATCCATACCGTCCTTAAAAAAATGAAAGGGGGATCATATACTAAATCACATTTACAGAAACTATGGCTGAAGCGATTTTGATTACAGATGATCGTCCTATTATTAAAAATAAATACACCAGTCTAAAAGACTCCTGTTCATTTTGTTGCATTGTGCTCTTGTTTGCTGAGAATGAGAGATGACTTTTATGTGTACCACTGTTAGGCTAATGATGGCTACTTGATTTTCTTTGCAGCTGACTTTTCTAAAGCCCTACTGGGCAGGCCTGAGATCTCTCTACTGAGACTTACCACACATGATCTGAAGAATTCAGAAACTTCCTCATGTAGATAAACAGGAAGGGCATGGAGAACAGTGGTCCGTCTCGTGTGGACATCATGTATTTCCGGAGAAAATAAAAATAGTGCAAATACAGTTCATTAGTTAAAGCCAATGCCAAACAGTTCCAGCTAATTACCAATTACCAAAATCTGCACATAAATCCACTATGATAGCCTGCTGACTCATCTGATGCAATTATGGAATTCAAAAGCTTATTTTAAGCAATAAACTACCAACAGTAGACCTGTGAAATGTATAATCACCTGTGCATCATGGACTTTGAAAATGTAAGCCAAAGCATCAGCAGTCTTTCCAGTTTTGGAAGCTTTCTGCCTGAATAAAGCCATCATGCAAGGAGTGTGCCGATCAAGCTGGGCATAGAAAGTGTTTGGGAGGTTCTGGTTTGTTATCCTTTGGAACTCTGCATACACCTGCATTGAGGAAAGGGCAGTACAGTAATTCTTATTTTTTCCTTAAATTATTTATTTAATGATTAATGAAATTTGGCAACATTACAAAGTGACATACAGTAGCAAATATAAAACCAACAAAAGAGCTGATCCACATTACCTCAGACTGCATATGAAGAGCTGGCCAGAGGTCCAGTAGCTCTTTGACTGGTGGGCATGACATCACAATACTCTGTCGTCGCAAGGCAAATGTGTCTGCATCATTTGACTGATAAGAGGGAGGTTTCTCTCAGTCTTCTTTACTTCCTCAACAATAGCCTGCCTCAAATGGTCAAGACTTGAGGGATCCTGTCCTTGAGGAAAGTTGGGCAGAAAGTTGACCTCTGCACGCTTAGGTCTTTTTATGTTGGAGTGGGAGGGTTCGTTGTCAGGATTTTTTTGGCTTCTTTTTCCAGCATTTACAGTAACCTCCTGACATCCAGCTCTTCTCATCTTGGTCCTATAATTTCCCATTTTAAATTTGATGCTGTTTTTCCATCCACTCCATCCACTGTCGGATCCTACTTCCTTTAAACATGGGTGTGTCCTCACAAGAGCTTCAGCCACCATTGCTATCTCCTTATCACTGGGGTAGGCCTTGAAACCATATATGGTAGATGCCAGTTTGTCTAAAATATTGTGCTTTTGGTCCCTTGACAACTGTAGAGGTTTTTTCACTCTTTTCAAATTTAGCATTCCCATCTCTAAGTGTCAGCTCAATATCAAATGCAAATGTGGGAATCTGAAATGGACCTGGAGGCCATCTGCTGAGACGTTCTGGGGATGACACATCTAAAAGGGTATCAGTAGATGCAATAGAACTGGATTCATGTTTAAGTGAAATATGAAGACAAGCTTTTTGTGGCAACTCCTTTATGTCAACAAGGCAAGTGAGTTTTCCATCAAAGTCTGGATCTTCGTACTTCAAACTAAAGTCACAGTCCAGTTCCAGCTGTTGTTTTAAAATATCAATCAGGGCATCAACAGAGGCTGGACGGGAGCTGAGTTTTAATTTTCTCACACGGTCCGCCTCGATGACACGAAGGATCATGTTTTGTGGGGCTTCAGCTGCCATCACTAATAAATGAAAAAAATGTAGAAGTTAAAAACACATCAGCAAATGGACATCATAGCACATTTATAAGGCTTTCTAAACGTTTAAAATCATGAATGACAACTTCTAATATGTTCAGCATTAGAACTTTCTTTTCTATAAAGCATGCTTTATACAAAAAATTACTTACTGTAGAGTGGTCTTAATTTTGTCTCACTTGTATAAACCTCTTGGGAGTCAGCATCAGCAAGCCCCCAATCTTGTATGCACAGAGTGGGGTTGTATCATTCAAGTCAGATTGCAGGTGGATAGACAAGCTCCCCTGTGTGGCTGACAGCTCATAGGATTGAAGATGCTCTACATACCAAGAGTCATAATCACAACAGAGAAAAGAAACATTGTGATTCACAAGGTAGATCTGTGTTAGTCTGCAAAACTTAGGCAGTCCCCCGCTGATTCCAACGGAAACAAACATTCCAGTGGTATAGTCTGTGCCATCAATGGTCACCTTTGATGTACTATAGATAGTGTCACTAGTTGTTTGTCCTCTAATATAAGTCTGAGCTACTTCTGCCAGAGCTGAAACCAGAACAGAGTCAACCCTGGATGTTTGTATTTTTGGTTTGAAAAATTATGGTGAACCAAGGTGATAGGCCATCATGTGTTGGTGTCGGATTGCCAGTGTCTTCAAGACATTTTTGAAGTTTTGCGCATCTCGGGTGTTTTATCTGTATTTTGCAATAAAACACTCTGGACCTGGACTCAGTTGCCTCTGCCTAATTTTTTATCAGTGTCTGAAGACTTTTTCTACAGCTTATAAGAACTTTGAATTTTTACAAAACTTAGTCCCAATCTTTAAGTCGTTAAGAAGAGAGATAATACACGACAAGCGTGGAATCTGTAATATTGTGATCATGTCTCTTCAATATGTCATTAACTGCATATTTGATTAATGGCTGAGATAAAGAGAAGATCTGATTCATGTGATCAACTATTTCTTGTGTAGCTGAGTTTGACACATGAAGGATAGACTGCATCTTTAGAAATAAAGATGCAGTCTTTTTAGTGCTGATGTATCACACTGCTCATCATCCTGCATTTTAAGTGCACTGAAATTGACACTCTTCTTCCATAGTTACATTAGAGCTGGTGGCTTGGAGATTCTGAGTATCCTCATAGACAATGTCGCTACCAAAGTCTGATACAATATTCCCTTGATGGAATCTACTTTTGTGGCAATTAAATGAGGAGTATACGTTTGTGCTATAATTACAGTCTTTGTATGGACATACCACTGTCTCATGCTTTTTTAAGTGTGTTCTTATGTGACTAAGGAGCACAGACTCAGAAAAAGGTTGCTGAAATGTGCATAAAGGACACTTGAAGGTGACAAGTTCCTGAATCTCCTTTGCACTGCTCTTACGTTCTTGCGTATGATATCTTGACAGATGAGTACTCAGTGCACTAAGTGTCTGAAATGTGCACATGCAATCATCATGGAGACATGGGAGTGGGCTAATTTTTGAAAAGTGGCTGTGCTGCAGTCTGCAGTGTTTTAATAAATATGTCCGAGTGGTAAAAGAAGCTGAACACAACTTACACTGCCAAGTCATATTTGTTGCAGGTGCAGCAACCTGAAAACCCAAACATACAAAAAAATATTATTTTACAGGAAACCTGTCATGAGGTTTAAACCTCCTTCAAAACCTGCAGTCATATTCCTCTAAAGGAGTACAGCAAAATACAAAAACTTTCATTAAAAAAGTAGATGTGAAAGATACCTTTTAGGCTATTCTGTAACATTTCATATTATATTGAAATTTTCTTTAGGTTTTTACAGCACTAGTGACACGACAGGTCGGAGTCAAACCTGCTTCAGCCACGTTGAGGGCTAAGGCTATGGAGGGATATTTGTGCCATCGGTTTGAGCATGCAGGAACCAATCCGAGCGCGCAATGACCGGTCTGGCGCACGCTCAACTCTGAAAAACGCGCTCAATACCAGCTGTGCGCTCGGGCTGTTTCTGCGCTCGCAACTTCATCAATGTATGTAAATGACCCATACCATCAGCCAATCACGCTCAGCTTCTTTTCATCCAATGAAAGCATTCGTTCCTTCTTCTTCTTCATCTTCTTTCTATCATGGCAGATCTTTAAGGTGTATACCGCCACTTACTGTTCATGAGTGTGTAGCAACATTGTTTTACATGTATTAAATTCTATTTTTTAATTTTGTATTCTGAAGATAACTAAATAATGCTTTCCTTACTCTATAAATATCCTTTATATTTCCTTTATTTCCCATTAATCCTTTAAGACTCCATTCTTGGCCTGTCCTTTCAACTACTCTTCTCAATTTCTCCCTTTCAGGTTCAGATATTTTACAGTTCATCAATACGTAAGCATTCGTTGCAAATACTGCCGTAGCCCTCCGCAACAAGCTCTCGCAAATATCCTTATTTGGGCCGTGTTATCGCGATAACTTCACGTAACTTCACGCGTGAAGTTAAATCTCCGGACCTGTTGCTGGAGCCGCAGAGCCGCACCGCACCATAGTCAAAAGGGCAGTGTGAGAGGGGGTGTGCGGGAGTTGCGGTCTCCGTCGGCTCGGTAACCGCACCGGATCCAGTGTGAGCAAGAGGTTAGGGCAAAACATTGCTCGGTTAGCGTACACGTAAGAAAAACAGCTTCAGTGCAATTCTTTCCATCTAAAATCGCAGCTGACTTTTCACGTGAAGCAGGAGGACTACAGATTGAGCTGTTTGTACTACAAGTCAGGGTGATCGTGACGTCACATCCGGCCACTGGGACATTCCCTTTCCGTGTAGCCGTGTTTTGTTAATTTGTTTTTGGCTATGTAACTGTGTTTTGCTGCTTGCAGTTTTGTCTTTGCACTTGTACAAGTGTTTCGGAACGGTCACATTTTTTTTAGATGTAAATTTGTTTCCCTATAATGTATTTTTTTTTCTCTAAAATGAAACTTTCTCTCACCTAAAATCTAACCTATTTTAAATGTGAATTTGTTTCCTAAAATGTAAATTTGTTTTTAAAAATGTAAACTTTTTTTTCAAAAACGTTTAGACAATTAGTATATTAAATGAGAACATTAATAGTGAAATATATTCCAATCAGTATTAATTTATGGGAAGTGCTTTTATTATGAAATGGGAACCAAGAAACTGATTTTGTCTTTATCTAAAATCTAAATGTTGATCTTCATTTTATTTATTAAATGATCAAACTGAATAATAAATTCTTTGTGATCCTCTCAGTAATCTCTTATACACCAACCAGGTCCTCAAGGACCACAGTTCTTATTTTAGACGTTTTCCTGCATAGACCTGAGTGAAATCCAATCTAAATCTACCAGCTGTATGAATTATTTAGGGCTTAAGTGTCCAGGTGCCTGCAAACATCCGGTTTGACGTTCCTTCACAGCATGAGGTTCTGATGAAGGGTTTGTTGCCATCAGGAGGCTCCAACACAACAGCAGGACGTGGACGCTGTCCCCCGTGGAGGAGGACACTGCAGAACCTCACTACCACCACTCGAATGCAGGATGAAATCTGCAGATGGGCAGGCTGAGAATGACCTTGCTCCCACACACAGGCATAAAAAGCTGATTAACAATGTAGAATCAGAAAGGCAGGAAGCAACTCTATACATGGAGATAAGAATGTAGGGAGTATGATTCCCCATTCTGTGGGAAGTATTATCAGTCCTTTATTATTCTCAGTCATGATTAATGATGTTTTTACAGAAGTAGATCAGGATGTTATGCAGTCTTTATTTGCTGATTATGGAGCCTTTGTCTAAAAAAGGGAAAAATGTAAGATTAGTGTTTAAGAAAATACAAAATGCTATTAATGCTGTTGAGAATTGGGCTTAAATTCTCAGCTAAAACAAAGACTGTTGTATTCTGTAGGAAGAAAATTGAGGAAATTGATTTAAAAATGTATGGAGAAAGAAATAAAAACAGTGAGTAAATTTCGTTTTTCAGGAATCATGTTCTACTCCAAGCCCTTATGGGGGATCAGGTTAAATATATTGAAGGGAAATTTTAAAAAGTTATAAATATAATGAAGTGTTTATCAGAATTAGATTGGGGCCCAAATAAAATAAATTTAAAAAAGATTGATGTTGCCTTGATTAGATCAGTGTTGGATTACGGATGTGTAGTTTATAGGCAGGCTGTGAAAACAGTGATTAGTAAATTAGAGATAATTCAGAATCAAGCTTTGAGATTATGTTGTGGAGCCATGAAGACATCTCCATCTTTGGCAGTGCAGCTGGAAATGGGGGAGATTCCTTTATGTTTAAGACAAAAGCAACTAATGTTGAATTATTGGGTGAGTTTGCAGGCAGGGGCGGATCTAGAAAAATATTTATGGGGTGGCAAGAGGGGGGCAGGAATTTTTGAGGGGTGGCAACATATGGCATTTGTTTACACTGAACTTAATCACAGTTATCACAGTTTGGTGAAAATAGTTTGTACATGTATGTGTTTCATGTGAAACAGTTCATATTAGAAATACATCATACAATGTGATCTCACCTAATAGGAGATAGAAGAATAATAACACTACTTCTAGAGGGGCATTATGACAGGAAAGGTATTAAGGTGAGACACAGGTGCTGAGTGGCAGATGTGTGAGATTGACTGTCAGAGAGGCAGCTTTGCAGCATTTGCACAAGAAGAAACTATAGAAAGAAAAAGTTCCCCATCAGAGATCTATGGACTGAGCTGGACTAAAGTGAGCAGAACTACACAGTAGAAATAAATGGGTCAAGGCACCCGAACAAGGTACCGGACATCTATGTATTGTTTGCTCTGAACACACATTTATCCCATTTTTTTCCTCAGTAACTTTACATACAGCAGTTAAGGCTACATGAAAGGGACATTTCATGCATGTAGATCTGCTGTAGATAGAGCTGCTGTATCAACAAATCAACAAAAAGGCAGGTACTGTGGCTGCGTCTCAATTCGCAGGCTGCGTACTTCCGAGGACGCAGCCTACCTAGCCTCCGGAGGACCCAGACTCGGTAGGCTGCTCCGGAGGATCCTCAGCCGTTGGTAAATGGGACGGTCTAGCCTTTGGAGCACTTCCTGGTTGCGACACGACGTCATCACGTTTACCCCAAACACAGCGCGAAACAAAATCCGACAGCTCGAGAAATACGTAAAGAACCAACAAAAAAATAGATATGGACATTTTTATTTTTTTTTATTTACTTGTTATTGGAGGAGGAGAGTCGGCTTTGACGGCTTCGGCGGCAGCAAAACCTGCGACGGATTTTTCTCAGGCTGGCAGAGCGCAGTGGAGAGGTAAGATCTACCTGCTATTATTCTAACCCACAGGGCCCTGCTAATGATCAGAATATACCAGCTATTAAATCAACGCTTGTCAGCAGATTGATGAATATGTTTAAATATCAAGTTTTATATTTATTTGTAAGTTTGTGATTTATTTGTTTGTAACTTTAGTAATTTGAATTGAATAGTTAAATGTGTACAAACCCTGTAAATAACTGACTTAAATCACTACTTTCACTATTACTAATGTTGTGTTGAGAAGCCAGACTGTTGAGAAATAAATCATTTTTGTCTAATAAATCATGTAATAAAGATAAGGAAAAAAAGATAGATCACTGAATAAAAATAAATATTTTTGTCTTTTTTTTTTCTACAGGTCATAACAGCCCCAGAGGATGAAGAGCAGGACGACATGCCAGAGGATGAGGAAGGGAGAAGGTGTAGGAGGCAGTCAGTGGTGCTCACTGGAGGGACCAGCTGTCTGCCGAGGTGTCTGACCTGGAGGAGGGTCTACCCTGGAGGAGGGTCTACCCGACCACCGTTACATTTAGATGGCAAGTAGAATCACATTTTAGCTGTTCTTATTTAAGGGTTATAAAAACAGTTTTAGTAAAGTCATTATTTTCTGCGTCTTCTTGAACATTTTTAGTAACATGGCAGCCATCGATTGGATCAGCTGTGGAGAGAGGCAACCCCCACCCTCCAGATGATGTCCCACTCGCAGTCAGAAGACTCCAAGCTCATCTGTGTGGCATCCCATCCAGTCCAGCAGCATCACCAGGGACTCCTGCTCAGTCACAATTATATATATATATATATGTTATCTAGTAATATTTACTGTATATCTTTTGTAAATAGTTGTAGTAGTTAATTTTAAAATCTAATGTCAATAGTTAAAAATGTTTAATAGTTTATTGTAAATACTTGCTTCTCTAAAAATAAACTGATGTCACTGAGAAGTTGTTCTAAGTTTACTTAAATTATAAAGAAGTGATGAAACAGATCATGTAAAAAGGTTAAAAGACTTTAAGAACACACCGACAACAATAACTTTTATAAACAATTTAATAATTTAATTTAACCATAACAGCAACACAGAACTTCAACTTGTTAAAAAAAACACCAAAAAAATAATAACATCTGTCCACCATCCTCTCCAATAAATGAAATAATCCGTCCATCCTTTCCCGCCTCCCTCTGCCATCTGATCTCCTCCCTGATTAAATCCACCAACTCGTCACTCCTTCTTCTCTTCCTCCTTTCCCTCCTCTCTCATCCTCATTCTCTTCCTCATCTTCACCCCGATGCTGCCCAGCCTCTGCAGCACCTGGCCCTGGTGTGTCCTCAGGGATGGAGGCAATTAGGACAGGTGGGGTAATAGAGAGCCTCCGTCCTAATACCTCATCCATGAGGACAAACCAGGGCCAGGTGGCAGCAGTAGGATTCCCACTGACCCGCTGCCCTGTCCAAGGATCTTTGCATTCCTAAAGTAGAGGAAAACTATTTGTATCAACAGATGCTATTTTCTGTAGTGTTTCTTTAAAGCTAGAAAAAAGGAAGGTTTCATGATTTGGATGGATTGATGAAATTCTACAGAAAAAGACTTTGGAATGGTAACCTGGAGATTACTTAAAGGGGAAATTAACATGAATATAATAAATGAAAGATGTAATTTCCCTACACACACACATACATTATATATATATATATATACACACACACACACATATATATGTATATATATATATATATATATATAGGTGTGTGTGTGTTTCATTACATTATCCAAACCTGAACATACTTTGTATTTTTTTTTTTAAGTTGTCCCACACAAGGATCACTTCTATCACAAATATGAGATTTACAAAAAGTGGCATCTGGGCATCATTTGATGTGATCAAAAGATTATATTTGTACGTTGGTGTTTGAACAGGACTTATTTTAACTTGCGTGACTTTTACATAGAAATGCAACATGTAGATGGAATTCTGCCTCAACTCTTCCCTCCATCCGCCTGCAGCAGTATCTTTGGCCCCGATGATGAGGTGGTCATTTTATCCACTCCTCTGTCTGCTCCCTGGAACAAAATGACATGTAACGCATATTTCTGTTAAGTCAACAGGCAAAATGACTGTTCTGTATAATTACGCAGGTATTGTTCTTCAAGTGAATTATACTTTAAACCTTATTATACTGTACTGTAAATAAACTATACGTTATTGAGTATGAAAACAAAACGTTTGCAGCATTAACAGCCCAGTACAGCTGGACTAATGTTATTTCTTCAGCTGCATTAAGCTTTAACAGCTCTAATACTTTGTAATAATCTGTTTGAGAATAAATAGATCTGATTAGAGAGGGACACGGCTATCAGTACAGTAAGATGTAGGTTAAAATAAAAAATAGTGACATTTGTATGAAGGCTTTTAATTGTTGATGAGCATCACGTATCAACAGGTTAGCTCTTAGTTTTAGCTTTAGCTGCTCCTACACATTCCGGTGGCTCCGTTACCGTCATGTATTTTAATAGATGTTCATTAAAAAAATTTTTTAAAAAAACTACTTACATTTAAAGGTGTTCTCCGCACTACTGTCGGCGCTGCTGCTGCTTTCGGTTGTCCGTAATTTGAAGAAAATCCGACTTTCTTCTTCTTCTTTTGAGGCGTCACCGGCCTCAAAATGCGTACTACCAAGTATGCAGCCTGTGAATTGAGACGCACCCTGTATGTTACATTAAAATCTCCACCAATCTGAAAAGAAGCAACATAAAAATACATTTAGCTTCCAGTCTGAAAAAGTAGAAAACATTTAGTGAGTAGGTTCATACGGGTCATTTCTGGAGAGTTTCATACTATGTATACAAAAAAAGAAACAACACTGCTTCACATTAAAGGGGATTTACACCAGTATCACACATGATTTGAGTACAACCAAACTTGAGATCCAATGCCTTTGTGCGTTTTGATTTGAGTTCAACCAAACCTGATAGTCTCTTTTCTGTTATAGTTAACCGTTAATATTTCTTTATGAGGCTGAGACGTCAGGCCTAACTAACATCATAGATAGAGAAATAATGCTCTTCAACCTGATTTTTATCATCTGTAAATCAGCATTGCAGCTATGCTAGCAACATTGTACTTTCATTATGATTTAATTTCTCTATAGATAGTTAATCAGTGTTTACCTGTTTCTTCCTGTGTCTCCTCTCCCCATGACCCCTGGCTCCCTCGCTTTGCCCCATTCGGTTTTCAAAACTAATCAGTCTCAGTCACTTTTGGGTCATCACGTGCTGCATTCACTGCAGTCCAACATTGGAAATTAGCGGTCGTAATTCTCAAATGATCCATAATTTATAAGCCTCGCCACCCCTACCGCCAACTGGGGTGGCAGCAGGGGAGGCAAGGCTGTCATTTAGGGTGGCATTTGCCACCCTATGCCACCCCAGTAGATCCGCCTATGTTTGCAGGGACATAAGGAGGAGAATAATCCAGCAGTAAGAATCCTAAAACCTTGCTGGGAGAGTGGAAAAGCTAAAATAGACTGTTTTGCCTGCAGCAGACAAATTCATCAGGGAAATAGGCAGACAGGGAAAGAGATACTGTGCTGCAGTGTCTTATCCAATTACACCATTTTGGTTGTTTCCACATGCAAATGTAGATCTAGAGGTTTATAAAGAAATGCAGATTAATAAAGATAATAACTGGGTAGATTTAGGAAATGACAGGATTAAGAGTAGCTATAAATCCTTCACAATTAATGATACAGATGGTTCAAAAGATTGAGTTTCAAATAAAAGAGGATTTGCTTCTGTTATTCCTGAACTTGGTGTATTTAGAAAACAAATAACATCTGATGATTTAGCTGTGGATACAGTGGAAATGTTAGCCATACTTCTGGCCTTACAGTAGGTAGAGCAAAATAACATTGAAACAGTTCTGATATGTTCAGATTCATTATCATCATTAATGTCTATTTTAGATGTTTCATCTGAAAGCCGTATGGAGTTAGTATATGAAATTTATCAAGTTCTATTTAGAATGACCCAAATTAAATAGAGATTAGGTTTATGTGGATACCTGCTCATAAAGATATAGAAGGGAATGATATGGCACATCATTTAGCTAAGATGTCTTTAAAACTAAGTAGAATTATGGAAATAGCATATTGTAAATCTGAAATAAAATCAATCATTAAGAGCTAAATTAATTCTGAATGGCAACAATTGTTGGAAGAAGGAACTAAAGCTCGTCATTTATTTCATATACAAAATAAAGTAGGGAATATGGAAACAATAAGAAAAAATGAGAAAGAACAAGTAGTAATGACAGGATTGCAGCTTGATCATAGTGGATTAAATCAAATGACACTTGATAGGTAAACATCCAGCCGCTGGTTGTGAGTGTGGTAGGGATATGGAAACAGTAGAACATGGAAGAATTCATTGTGGAAAGTATACAGTAAGTAGAGAGAAGCTAAAACAAGAAATTAGGAAATATGATATAGACACATTAAAACTTAATAAAATATTAGTTATTCATAAAATAAATAAAGCATTTTGAAGGAAACAGGATTATTTCTAAGAATTTAGATTAAAGGGAGCTACTCTGGTCTACACTCCAGCACAGTAGATGGCGATAATACATCTTAACGTCAGATGTCACCCGCCAGTAAAAACCAGAAAGAAGAAGAAGAGGAAGTGACGTCACTAGCAGCTAGCAGCATTAGCTTATCTTCTGTGTGGAGTCTGGCTCTGTTCGAAAACCTAGGACGTGTCCTCCAAGGACGCAGTCTACCTAGACTGGATCCTTCGAAGTCCTTGAAAATAGGGAGACCGGAAGAGTTTAGGCTATAAATTCGACCAGGTCCACCCTTCGGCGGGTTTTACCGCCGTATGCTCTGTTGCTTAGCAACCATAAACGTGACACACAAAGCAGGAAAAGAATGAATACAGAAGTTTTCAAAACTGTTTATTTATTTCTTTTTTATTGTGAAGTGAACAAAGACCACACTCACAAGAATCCAGAGTGGAATAAAGGTTTCAACCATTTATTTGGAACAAATCAAATCACATGTAATGATAGAAACCTTAGTCAGTTAAATAACCTGCTGCTGTCATTCTGCACATCTCTGATGTTGCTGCTATTTTCAAATTACTGTAAAAATGTCCATAGCTGCATATTGGTTATTTATTCCCCAGTTTTATATTGTTAAAACACTTTACAGTATTTTATTGTTTATATTTTAACTCTTCCCTATCATGTTATTCTTATACATTTTTCTAAGGTCCACATTTGTGTGACCATTTTCAATAATCTTTCTGCTGCTGTAAATTTGCTCATTGTGGGACAATAAAGGGATTTTCTATTCTATTCTATAAAAGGGCTAGAAAGATATAAGTAAATCTAAACAATGTATTTATAAAAAATATATCTGCAAAATCTCTAATATTCAACAACAAAAAATACGTAGTTAAGCATATTGTGCAAAACAGCAATAAAAAGATAAAACTCCTATCAGATTTATAGTTCCCACACTGCAGATCTATTAGAATCTGTCCTTAAATTCCAGCCAAACCCATTTACACAGTAACAGATAAAAACCTTTAGATAAATCAAACTTTACCGCCACATATCTGACTCAATAACCATTAAAACAACTATTTTCATTCATTTCAGACGGAACTATTAAATGACTTGTATTATATTAAACTGAACTTCCAATTTTCACCACTGTTCGGCGCCAAGTAACCTTTCCTCTGATCACAGCTTGCTTGGTCTCGCAATGAATCCTGGGATATCCAAGAATACCAGGATACATCAGACCCATCCTTCAAATCGGGCAAAAAGAAAGACGCATTTTAAGGCCGCATAACGAGGACTCTTGGAATCCGACCAGACCTCGGCGCCGCGCTATGACGTAATCGGCCTTCGAATCCGGTCTTCTAAGGATGCGTCCTAGGTTGCGTCCGTTGTAGAGAGGCTGATAATCTGGGAGGGTTTGCAGTGAGAACGTCTTCAGTCCAGCTTCAAGGAGAGTTTATCAGCGAGCAGTTAACTCCTGCTGAAGAAACATTCACGGAGTTTAAAGGAAGAGAGAAAAAGTTCAAAGAAGAGAAGATGGAGGATCAACATCTACTGCTGGATTTCACCAGGATCCCCCAGATCATCTTACACCGGATAGGTAGGAAACACCTGGTAGAAACGATTCCCTGATGATGCACACTGGATTTTAGCCTCATCTGATTGGAAAACTGATTAGAGGAGATCAAGATGCTAAGCTAAAGCTAACTTCCGGCTGAGAGTGAGACACATTGTTTTGATTAAAAAAAACGCGTTGAAGATGGATATTCAGCAGACATTTGCTCCGGTTAAACCTTTGGTTCACTCCTGGTGCACTGCAATCAGAGGAAGCCGATCCACATTTAAAGTGCACCCCTATTATAGATTTTACAGTAAAGACACGGCGTGATAAATGGGCTACATCAGGTTCGACTTCCGGTTTTCAAAATAAAAGTGTAGGCCTAGATCTTTTCATTGGTATTTGTCCTATTTACAAAAAATTAGAAATATTTAGAGACTTCATATGCAAAACTAAAAAGTGTTTCTCATGAAACCAGAGCACTACTGTGATCTATTATAGATGTTGTGTTAATCCACCACAAAACCTGGAAACTATTGAGCAAAATGGCCAATATTTACACATAAATATTATTTCAAAACTATTAAGAGACTTGAAATTAGGGGTGGAACGGTTCACAAAATCCACGGTTGGGTTCGGTTCACGGTTTCGTGGTCACGGTTTTCGGTTTGGTTCGCTATATGTTGATTGTTACACCGAAATCCCATAAAAAATTATTAAATTAATTAAAAATCCCCCAAAAATTAATGAATTGTAATTATTTTTAATGATCCGCGGAAACCCTGGATTATTTCTGCATGTTTTGCTGCTTTGAATTTAATCATCTGGCGCATGCCCTCTACCATCTCCAAGGAACTCAGAGCGGAGCGGACGGGAGCCACAGTGGAGGCTGTAGGCGTTGCTTTGCGCCGGCGGTCTGGAGCGCAGCGGGGCGGAGCGCTGACGGAGTATGAGGGATTTCGGGGTTAGCCTGACATGTTGGTCATGTTGCTGTTAGCATAAACAAAACGTGTTGCACAATGCTTGCACACTGTTGCACTTTTATCCACAGCTTTCTTCCCGCCGTCATCGTAGGTCACTCTAAATGCAAAGTGGTCCCATACAGCAGACCTATAAAGTGCTGCTGGCGCGTCTTCCAACTCCTGTTCTTTCCCACTCGCCATACCCACACAATTCTCCACAACAACTGATGTTTTTCTGCTACACCCGGCTACACTGCTTCGCTTCTTCTTCTTCTTGTTTACTACTGGTGGTTGGCTTTGGTCGCAGTACCGCCACCTTCTGCTCTGGAGTGTAAACGCTTCGCCTATGAGAAAAAGGAGCAGCGCATGAACCGAACGAAACACACGCAAACTGAACCGAGACGGTCGAACCGAACGGTTCGGACGGTTTTCATAAACCGTTACATCCCTACTTGAAATGCATAAATAAAAAGTATAACTCTTGAAGCCAATGGAGATTCAATTCAATTCAGTTTATTTATATAGCGCCAAATTCACAACACGTCATCTCAAGGCACTTTACAGTTCAACCAGATCATACAGTCAAATTGATGCAAAGTTTTCTATCTAAGGAAAACCAGTTGATTGCATTGACTCATTGACTCTTCAGCAATCCCTCACACTAAGCATGCTTGTAGCGACAGTGGAGAGGAAAAACTCCCTTTTAACAGGAAGAAACCTCCAGCAGAACCAGGCTCAGTGTGAGCGGCCATCTGCCGAGGCCCACTGGGGTTCAAGGAGACAGAAGCAGAGATACAAAAAGCAGCTGTAAAAGGCGGCCCCGTCCAGGAAACACACAGCCAGGCAGACGAGCTCCAAGCCAGCTCCCATGCCAGAGGATGAAGAGAGCACATCCACTCAGTCACGGTCAGAGAAACAGGACCACACTGGAAAACAGGCCGATCTCTAACATCTATAAAAAAGGGTGTTGATGGAAGCAGCACAGCTGATGTTTCTTTCCAGGATGACGTCACAGCCAAACAGGAACAGACGAGGCAAAGCTACTCTGAGAAAAAGCAGAGAGAGAG